>NW_005371579.1:781727-796756 GCF_000412655.1 Myotis brandtii
TAATTATAATATATAATTTTTACATATATTTATATATTTATTATATGTTTGTATACATAGATATTGAATATGTAAATATAAAAATGTGGCAAAAAGATAAAAGATTCTCTACTTGTAATATCTAGGAAAGTTAACCTAGAGTATAGATATGGAAGCAGTGAGATATTTAGATGTTCATTGAATGAATGAATGAATGAGAATTGCAGGTATTATTCAAAATTGCTAACTGATAATAAGTAATCTAAAGAATGTAGAGACCATTGGACTACAGAATTCTTTCCCAATTCTCATTCAGGAATCAAAACTGTTCCCATCCAAACCCCATCTCCTTTTCCTTTCTCTAGTCCTTCACCCATTTCCACCTACTTGTGAGGGCTCCTCATTCCCCAAACAAAAGCTGCCTTGCTCCTGGCATCTGTCTTTTAGAGATGTTCTTCCTGTTGTCTCTACTGATCTCCAACTCATCCTTCAAACCCAATTTAAATGCCGCATCGCCTGTGAATTCTTTCCTAACTCTCCCCACTGCCTCTTCCCTCCTTATTTCAGAGTATCTTGTACAAATGTTCATGATAGCTCTGATCACAATGTTGTATAACCCATTTTTGAGTCTGTCTCCCCCTCTCTCTACTTAAGACAGTGCTAAGCACAAAGTGGATGCTTAATTTTTATTTGTAAAAATAAATGAACAAAATAATGGATGGATGGAAGGATGAATGAATGGATGAATGAATAAGTGAATATTTTCAGTTTCTGGATGGACTCCTGACCTCTCTCCCCTTCCTTCTCCTTCCCCTCCCTTCTCTTCCCACTGAGACTTCACTCTCCTTTGACTGTCCCGTCCTTGAAGGTCTGCCTGATTCACTCTCTTACCCTTCTTAACTCTTCTTCCTTTACTCTCTTGTCCACTCTTCACTTCTTTCTTATATCTTTCTCACCACTCCCAAGCCCTTCCCTCCTAGACTCTATACCTAATCGTCTGACCTACGTGTTTTTTTCCCAAATGCCTTTTTGCATCTGAGTCTCTGACTGATCCCTATGATCTCAAAAGTCTTCTTGACTTTTGCCTCTTTCCTACTCAACCTTCAAAATTTGTGTCTGGCACCCTCCCTCCCCCCCCCGCCCCCTTTAACAAATCTTCTTGTACAATCAACCTAGACTCTTTAAGAGAGCCATTCAGGAATCAAGCCAAGCTAAAGCAGGACTCCCAACCAGGATGCCTGCCCCTCCCCCACCCCAGCACATCCTTGCTGAATGCTCATTTCCACTTGGTGCCCTTGCAATGCTCCTGGAAAGCTTCCCACTGTTCCTACTCAGCTTCCAAGCCACATGCTGCGACACAGGGGGTCTGTGTCACACTCACAATTAACTAACTACTGTACTTAGGCTAATCTCAGCCTAATTGATGGCTGCTGGAGCCATCCGTGCTGATAGAGCAGGACCGTTCCTGCTCAGGGAGCTCTGCTTCCTCCAGACTCAACCAGGTCGAACAAGGAGGTGGCACCACCCAGCCTCCCTCAAAGCCTGCGGAATTCTTAGTTCAATCACGGGGGATTGAGTATGAAGATGAATTCGAATTTCCCAGCCCTCAGGGACTCTTGGGAAGTACATGCTGGGGTCCCAGCTCCAGTCCTTCCCCCACCTCATACAGAGGTACCTTCAGGAACCTGCAACATGCAGGGGACCATCTACCAGGCAAATTTGCTGACAATTAGTAAAGCTGACATTTTACTGGCAAAAATGTTTCCAACTTTTCTATTCATTTCCTTCAAGGATTAAGGTAACATAAGCACACAGTTTAAAAGCATATGTAAAATTAAAATTTCCCATTAATAAAATATTACATGCTGATCAGAGATTTAGAAAATACCAAGGACTGAAAGGAAACACCCCCACTAAAGGCCACCTCTAAAACAATTTTGACACATTTCCCTCCAGTCTTTCTCTACGCAGCCATTTTCATTCTCAATGTTTGCATAGTTTCTATCGTTCTGTGTATGCAATTGTGAATCTTGATTTTTTTTTAAATGATTATTTCCTAAGTTATTCCTTGCCTGTGATGGGTATCGACATACATCTTAAATATACATCATAAGCTCATAGTGAACATTTACTATGGCCCCTAGTACCTATTACCATGTTATATAGTGTTTTCAAACTTGAATCCACACGCCAATCCTGTAAGGAGCCAGGACATCCATTGCTTCCCAGCCTTCCTCTGTCACTGCTGCAAACCCCGAGATGATTAAACTGCTCGCTCTCACGCCTCTCATCACCTTTGATTTGCCAACCACCTTCCCGGGTCCTCACCAACCATCCCTCTGAACACAGCACATGCTCTGCTACTTCCAGTCCACGCAGCCCAATGCAGAGTAGATTCCTTCTGAACTCTGTGGCACTGTTCAGAGAGGGATGGTGAACTGATGTTTATTTGACCTTGAACCTCCCATTCCTGCCACAGTATCTGGCATAGAAAAGGCACATGAATTCTGTACCTGAGTTTTGTCAGCTTATGTTCCTCAAATACACCAAGGGGGAGGGAAGTCATATCTCAGCACAGAGTTTTGAGGATAAAATATAATTTAAGAAGGCAAAGGTGTCCTGCAGTGTGCAGGGAAGGAAACAGTATTGTCCTCATTACCATGTATAATGGTTAACTTTACGTGTCAACTTGACTGGGTCACGGGTGTCCAGTCATTTGGTCAAAGATTACTGTGGGTGTGTCTGTGAGGGTGTTTGTGGATGAGATTAACATCTGAATCAGTAGATTGAGTCAAGCAGACAGCCCTGCCCAGTGTGAGTGGGCCCTACCCCATCAGCTGAAGGCCTGACTAGACCCAAAAGGCTGACCCTCCCTCCCACAAGTGGAAGGAAGTTCCTGCCTGGCTGCCTCGGGGCTGGGACACCGGTTCTTTTCTTGCCTTTAGACTTGAACGAATAGAGCAACTCTTCTGGGGTCTTGAGCCTGCAGCTTTCAGACTAGAACTCCACCAGCAGCTCTCCCAAGTCCCTGTTTGTCAGCCTCCACAGTCACATGAGCCAATTCCTATGACGTCTATTTCTTTGGAGAACCCTGACTGACACAACGTGGTTATTCCTAAGACCAACACTCAGGAATTCTTTTCTCCTGGGAAGCTCCCACTGAGACCCAGGCCGTGGAGAACAGACTAAGAGACGAGGTACGGGCACTGGAATGGACTGGGCATATGGGGCCAGGCAGGGAAAACAGTAAGGCCAGAGGCACAATCCAAATTTCTACTGAGCAAGAAACCTCCGAACTGTCCCCCAAACCAGGGCAGTCGTAGCTCCTGGGAGACCAGCTACGGGAATGAGGCATAGCCAACCACGCAAAGATCAACCGCAGCCACCACCTGAGGGTTTGAGTTTGCTGCTTTGTGTTGTGATGTATCAGGATGCGCTCAGGTTATTTCAGGAAACATCACAGAATGAGGAGCAAACAATGACACAGCTGGTGGGTGGCACAGGGCTTGGGCATCCCAAGTATTCCAGGAAAATCAGGAAAAGGTCCAGAGACACAGGGTGAGTTTGGGCAAGTGGTTCACCCCGGAAGTGATAAGAAAGGTCAGTGTTGGTCTGTGTTTAAGTGGTAGGTCCTGCTTGGATTGACAGCAGGAGGGACGTAATGTCTTAAAGAAGTCAGGTGGTTTATTTTGTTCCCTAGATTCCCCATGCAAGTGAAATCATATGGTACTTGTCTTTCTCTGACTGGCTTATTTCACTTAGCATCATAATCTCTAGGTCCGCTCATGCTGTTGCAAAAGATAAGACTGCTTCTTTTTTTACAGTTGCATAGTATTCTATGGTGTAAATGTACTACAGCTTTTTTATCCACTCATCTACTAATGGGCTCTTGGGCTATTTCCATATCTTGGCTATTGTAAATAATTCTGCAATAAACATAGGGGTGCATATATTTTTGTGAATTTATGGCTTTGTGAACAAATGTAATCCCAATAAATTCAATAAAAAAGTAAAGGGCATTAGTTGTTCAAAGGATAATGGTTATGCTTTTATCTTAAAGATAGATCCTAAAGCAGTGGTTCTCAACCTTGGATGCACATTAGAATCACCTGGGAATCTTTTTAAAATCCTGATTTCTGGGCCTCATCCTCCGGATTCTCAGGATTTTAAAAAGATTCCCAGGTGATTCTAATGTGCAGCCAAGTTTGAGAACCACTGTCCTAAAGTATGTGATATCTAGGAGTTAAAATAATGGAATCACGGGAGTGAATGGAAATACAGATGACAGAACATCCAGGAGTTCATGACTGTTGCAGCTAAGGGGTGAGTACACTATCCTCTTCTTGCTACGTTGGTATTTTGAAATTATTCACAATAAAATCTTTATCAAAAGAGAGACTCTAAAAAAGAAGTCAGGCAAACTAAAGACTCTAAAGAATCTCAGAGGGAAGGGGGGAAGGAGGTGGGAAGAGATCAACCAAATAACTTATCCTATATAATAAAAGGCTAATATGCAAATCGACTGAACGCTATGATGCGCACTGACCACCAGGGGGCAGACGCTCAATGCAGGAGCTGCCTCCTGGTGGTCAGTGCACTCCCACAGAGGGAGCACTGCTCAGCCAGAAGCCCTGAGCTAGGCACACGTCTGGCAAGCATAGTGGTGGTGGCAGAAGGCTCTCCTGCTGCCTCTGCAGCAGTCAGACATCCCCCGAGGGCTCCTGGACTGCAAGAGGGTGCAGGCCAGGCTGAGGGTCACTCCCCCTCACCCCCTGAGTGCACCGGGCCTCTAGTATGCATATATATGCATAGCCCATGGACACAGGCAATAGTGTGGTGAAGACCTAGGGTGGGGCAGGAATCTGGTGTAGGGGGGCAATGAGGGGGAAAAAGGGGGAGATATCTGTAATACTCTCAACAATAAAGATACATAAAATAAAGAAAAGTCTTTGCATTTCTTTCTTAATCCTACCAGACCTAAGGCCCTGAATCTAACTGTCCCCTATACCTGGGCTCCTGAGCATTAAAGAGAAAAAACCAACATGATATAGAAAAATGTTAGTTACATGCAAACAAGTGGTTAGAATAAGATGGAACTTGGAGCCATTGTAGAAAATAGGTCTACCTTTCATCTACCTTTCATCTCGCGCCAATATTCCACCTTTGTGTGGAAATTACCGAAAAATCGGTACAGCGCTCTGGTAGGGTTAATGTTTAAAAATATTTGAAACTAAGCATCCACTTGAAATGCATTTCTCTCTAGAAACCTGTGCAGAAGAAGCCCTGGACTTATGTTGGAAACCAGTGCTTCCAACACCCTGAAATACACGCCTCTGAAGCTTATACCCCTGCCCTTACAACCTGTGCTCAAACTTCAACCAAAGCCCTTGCCCTTTTCAATGAACTCGTTTTGGTCTGTGGAGGAGAGAAAAGAAACGCTCTCCTCCACAGCCCATTGTCTGGTGTGATGGGTCTGCAGATTTGACACTGGGCTCTCCCAGACTCATGAAACCGCTGGTCCCTGGGCTCATCAAGGTCCCTGGGAAACCTGTCCACAGACAGCAGAGATGCAGGGGAAGGTGAGTGGCCTGCCCGACCTGAAGGGAGGCTCTGATCAGACTCTGATCTGGCTCCTGAGTGTCCTGGAGGGACCAGATATAAACAAACTCAGCCTTGCCTCGAAAGGGTATGTGGAGCCTCGACAGAGGAGCATCTCGAATCGATCACAAAAGGCACCCACATGATAAAGGACAGACCAGACGATCAATGCTGGGTCTGGGCCAAGTCGGCTGGTGGAGCCAGAGGAGAGTTACTCAGTTTCAAGGTCACCTGCTCGAATCACGAAAGGTTACACGTAATACATTAGGCTCAGTAGCCTGGGTTGATCTCATGAACATATATACTCTTTCAGAGGTATTTATGCATTAGTCGAAAGAAGATATCTTCTAAAAGAATTGCTTTTTCAATATAATTTATACTGCTATAAGCTATGACACCTTTATAGATTTACATAACCTCTTTGTTAAATAGAAATTAAAGTGCTTTGGGTGCAAGCGAGAGAAAGCCATCTTAAAAACCTAAGGAAGAAAAGAATTTGTTGACTCACTGACTCACATCATTAAAAAGTCTACAAAATTACAGAAGCTAGGCAAGGCCAGATGCTGGCATTCAGTCTAAATCTCTGAGATTCTGTTACTCTCTCCAGTTCTCAGATACGTAGGGTTGGACCGTGTGAAGGGCAGAATTGACTGGGAGTCCTAGAACCACGGTTCACTTCCAATGAAAATAAGTCTTTCCAAAAATCCCAGCAGAAGTCTCCATGGAGGAGCTAATCAGACCAGCTTGAACCATATTTCTTTTTTCCCCCAATATATTTTTATTGACTTCAGAGAGGAAGGGAGAGGTAGAGAGAGACAGAAACATCAATGATGAGAGAGAATCATGGATTGGCTGCCTCCTGAACACCCCCTATAGGGGATGGAGCCTGCAATCTAAGCATATGCCCTGACCGGGAATGGAACCATGACCTCCTGGTTCATAGGTCGATGCTCAACCACTGAGCCACACTGGCCAAGCTGGACTATATTTCTATATCCCTAAATAAATCACTATGGCAAGGAGAATAGGCTATTCTTATAAAAAGAGAGAGAAGAAAGGAGGTACAGTGGTAAAATGGGTGCTTTATAGATCAAAGGACCAGACGTCTGCACTTACTTCCTTTTCTATGTTGTCAGAACCCAATGAGATAACCACTATGGCATTGTGTTGGAAAGTAAAAATTCTTACAAAAATTCAAAGATGTCTGGCACTGAACCTGCAGGTAGTAAATGTTAATGTTTTATTTGCTGGTGTCCACAAATAGCTAAGAGATGAATGTGAGATCTTTTCTTGAAATTTCTTCCCACATTGAGTGGTAGAAAGATACAGTTTCTGGAATAAGGAGACCTGAGTTCAAATCTGGGCTCCTCTGCGTTACCAGATGTATCATCAAGGACACAGACTATTAGCTCACAGGACTGTTAGGAGGAGGAAAGGACACACAGCATATGGGAGTACTCTGCAACCAGAGAACTGTACACAAACATACGAGGAAACGGTGAGAGTTGTGAAGCCAGGATACAGCATAAGGAGGAATGTGCAAATGCAAACAGCTAGGAGCTGAAATTCTCCCCAGATGGGAAGCAGCAGAGCTTCAAGGCCTGAGGTGGGAAGGTTGGAGAGACAGAACTCTCTAGGGTGACTCTCAGTCACAGAAGCAGGGCAGCCTGGGTCAGTCGCTGACGCCAGGTGTGTTAGTGGATGCCTTATTTGGAGAGAGACCAGGCTGGAGACTTCTCAGTCACGCCAGCTTCTCTCCTCCATCCTACATCATTCTGGTCTCAGCCTTCACTTTGCTCCCCTTGGGAAGAGTGCAAGAACAAGAAGACTCCTACAAAGCCAAGGCTATCTGGAAAACAGAAATTACTGTTAGCATCTCATTATCCAGTGGTCAAGGCACCCTGGGTAGTCCTGGTCTACTAGACCTGCCTTTAGGGCAGCTGGGAATGGCAGGGAGAGAGAAGTCAGAGAGGGGAATTGGAATGATTTGATGCCTTCTCTTGGACTTAATCTCATCTGGTGGGCCCTGCCAGATGGAGAGAAAGCATCCCTGCTTTTGGCCACACCCCACTTACCTCATTGATTCCATTAAAATACTTTATTCTTATTCTCTAAACATCAATAGTGTTGCTCAGTGCTATGCTACTAAAAGCCACAGCGCCCCTACTCTGTGCCAGGTCCTGTGCTAGGATCAGGGGTGTGAAGAGGAGTAAGACGAGGTTCCTGACCTCCCCAGGAGCCAAGCAGGTGAGTGCAGTACAGCAAGAGGAAGCCACAGCAGGGGAAGCCTAGAGGAAGTGGAGGAACATGGGCGTGGTGGCAAACCCAGCCCAATGAGGCATTTCAAGGATGCTCCCTTACTGAGGCGATCACCGAGCAGAGCTGGCATTACCCAGGCAAAGCCGTTTGAGAAGGCCATGGTGTGGCAAAGGCAGAGGAGAAGCAGCAGAATATGTGTAGAGATTATTAAAAGATTTGTTTTGCCAGAGGGCAAAGTGTGAAGTGGAAATTCGGCTGTTGAGGAGGCAATATCTTGAGGGCATGCTGTGCGTGCTAAGGGGCATGGACCTTATCCTGTGGTTGTTAGGGAGCCGCTGAAGGATTTAAGTGGAGTGTCAGGATCTTATTTTTATTTCAGAAATATCTCTTATGGTGCCTGCATGGAGGATCTATTGGAGGTGAGCTAGAGCCATAATTCAGGTGAAAGATAATGAGGTTTTGAATCAAGACAGAGCCCTGATAGGAATGGGAGACGAGAATTAATTAAAAGATACATGTAAGGTGAAATTGGCCAGATGGGCAACTGATTGAATGTAGGACGGAGGGAGATGACAGAATCAAAAACAACTCCTAGGCTTCTGATGCCAGGGACTGGTGGTTCCATTCCATGAGTTAGTGAGCATGGGAGGGGCAGGTTTGATGGGGACCAGGGTAAGTTTGATTTGGGACATTTTGAAATAGTGGTGTTCATGGAACATCAAAATGGAGAGATCTGTGAAGTAGTTGAGGAAGATATAAAGACGAGTGTCTTTAGACAAGAGGCGGTAGTTAAAAACCACAAAGCATGTGTGCCTGCTCAAGGATAATTTAAAGACTGATAAAGGAGGTAGCTGTGTATGGTAGCCTCAGTAAGGTAGAGCAGATAAAAGATTTCAAGGAAAGAATGGTCAGAAAAGGAAAGAAGACCGGAGTTTCAAGATGGAAGGAAGTGAGGCATCAGGTGAGGGAAGGACTCAGCAGATCCTCTGGGTGGGGTAGTGAGGAAGTCACAGAGGAGAAGAGTGATTGCAAGTGAGCATGATCCGTTTGGGGGGAGCCAATGAATAGCATCTCTATCTTCCCAGCCTGCAGGCAGAACCAAAGTGAGAAATTAAGACACAAAAGATCTGGTGGAAAGCAAAATGTGGCTTAGAAGTGTGTCAAATGGGCTTGCTACTTCCTCCTCTCCCTGGAGCTGAGCTCCTCCCCTCCCCAGTGTAGTTTTCTTGGTTGCAGAGTTGAATATGCTGAGGAAGCTTACTGCAGGGATGGACAGATAAGCCTGAAAGAAGGGGAAGAAAGGGTTGAACAAGCAGCTTCACCTTTCCCCAATATCATCAGGCAGATGAGTTTATCCAGCCATAGAGAGGTGGAGAGAACTGTGAAGTTGCTTTTCAGTAAAACTCCATCCTGAGAAGGAAAGATAAAATGAGAGGAGAAACGAAGAGGCTACTAATGCAGATACCTTTTCCTGGGGACCCGCTGGGAAGGGCAGGGGAGAGCCTGGAGAGAGATTTGAATGACTGAGTCCCATGGATGTCTTCCACACCAGACCCTTTGATGCTGTCTTCCTGGTAGGCCCTGCCTCAAGGCTGACTCCTTGATTTCATGAAACAATACCCCCCTGATACCAGAGGGAGGTTGCATTGTCCCAACTGAGCTGAACTGGCAAAAGTGGTCCTTCTGCCTCAAACACTGTGTTCTATGGTGGCAGGAAGAGCACCAAGCTTGGAGTGAGATTATCCCGACTCCAACACCAGCTCCTTCACTTACTTCCTATATCACCTCGAGTCCTTCTTCCATTACTCTGAGCTCAAATCTCCCATCTCTGCAATGGAAATGACTGGCCATCTCTCGTAGAGTGGTTTCTAAGATCAAGTCCAATGAGATCAGATCAGATTAGGTTAATGTCAAGAGGAGAATGGAAATGAGACCTCAGCACATAGCTCAGGTGCTCAAGAAATGCTTATTGATTCCAAATCCATTTACTGGCAACAATGCTCTTTTATAAAAGGGTCTAAGAATGACAATTTAGCACAATTAGATAGGACAGTTAGTATACTGCTGTCCCTCTGGGAAGATTCCCTTTTCGTTTACAGAGAAGAAATACCAGACCAGGAGTCGGGCTGACTGCTCCGAGCACAGCAGTGCCTTGTCTGGATCATTCTTTTCTAGAAAATTTTGTCTCATTACCTAGACATGATATGACTCAAGGGATTATATTAACATTGGCCCAAATTTACAAGAGACCTGATATGTAATGTAGGTGCTGATATATGTTTAACAAGTCTCCTGGTTAATTGGGGATAAAATTCAATATGTTGTATTTATTTACATCCTCTTTCCCTTAACAAAATCTTTTTTCTAATCCAATTACAAGGCAGCTTAGTGGTTAAGAACACACAGCCCAGCCACCAGAGTGTGAATCCTGGCTTCTCCACTGACAAGTTGTGGAACCTAAATTGTGGGATTAAGCCTTTTATGCCTCGGTTTCCTCGTTTGTAAAATGGAGAATAATATAACTGCCAATCTTACAGTGTTATTGGGTTAAATGAATAAATATTATATATATATATATATTGCTTACATAGGGCTCACGGAAAAGCTATGTAATATTAGTTGTTATATTGTAGCTAGAGACAAGGGATTTCTCTAGACTCTGGGGGAATTTCATCTAGTGGTAAGAAAGGAGATTCAAATGCTGAAATTCTAATCCTAGCTCTGGCCCTCATCATCCATTTAATTTCAAGGAAGTAATAAAACTCTGTTAGCCTCAATGTCCTCATCTGTGATATATATAAAAGCAATAATATGCACCTCAAAGGGTTATTGTAGGGGTTTAACATGATGATTTTGTAAGTCTTCCTATCACACAGAAGAGATGCAATGATTTCCTTTTTCTTCTATTATGAATCAGCCCACGTATTTTTTTCCCTATGTCCTGAGTAAAAATGTGAACCCAACAAGAAAGAACACTTGGGGGAATTTTGTCAAAGAGGTTTCAAAGATGAAAAACTGAATGAGAATTGACTTTGTCTTTAAAGCCCAGTGAACAGATTTCATCATGATTTTTCCAGACACTAATTTGCCTAAGCTGATTTGAAAATTGTGTAAAACATCTTCTATGTTGACCCTAAACTTGAATCGTGGGCACATCCATCCCAGAACCCTTTCATGTAGATAAATGGTGCTGATGTTGCACCAACTGTGACAACTCACCTTGACTATGGCCTTTGGATTCCTGTACAAGGTGCTTTTGAAGCCCCATAGTGTCTATGCATCTGACCTGAGGAGGTGGCCCTTTGAAGATGACTTTGAAATTCATGTGGCTGCCCTTCCAAGACACTCAAACTGTCCCCTTACAGACTCACCTTACGCAAACATCCATTTACAAACACTTCTTTTGAAATTTACCCATCTGGGCAATCAATTTCTCATTGGAAAATGCAGAGTTTAGATAATTAGAGATTCTTAATGAAATATATATGAGATGAAGGAAGGGTGTGGAGTTGTCAATATTTTCAGGACAGGAAAGCTTTCTTCCAACTGTAAGGCTTCCTGGGGAATCTGATGGTTACTTTCCTACAGGCGGGAAAGAAGAGGAAAATGGTGTATCCCTACCCCCTCTCCCCCAGCCCCAATCACCACCATTAGTGAGGAGCACAGCAACATGTAAAGAGAGCTGTCTTTTATAGGTGTCTGAACAGCATAGGTTAAGGGAAAATTTTGAGAAGTATTGGGTTGCACACTCTCAGAAGTGAGGCAATTGACAAAGCACAAGTTTACATGCTTGACAGGTAATATTCACACCCCAAATCTATCTTTTATTAGTGAGAGTGAAAGATTGTTCAAGTTGGCTTAGCCTTGATTTCTCCATCCATAAAATGGGAATGAATAATAACTATGTTACAGAAGAGTAAGTGGGAGATTGAATGTCAATCATGAGCAGAATAACACAGAATAAAGTGCTCAAAATATTAGATTCCGTTTCTTTAACATCCTGAACCTATGACTCAATGAGCAGAGATTACAGCCTTGCATATTTCACTCCATGTTAGGAAGGAGTTCCTGACACTGGGGTTTCCCAGCAATGGAATGGACTGCTTCATAGGACCCAGCGTACCCCCCTCCCCCAACTTCTGTTGTTTCCTGCCATTTCTGGGAAATATTCAAATCTAGACTGAATACTCTGCTTTTGTGGCCATTTTAAACGACAGTGAGCAAGGAAGTTGGATTAAATGCCATTTAAATTCAAATACATGAACAGTCACTTGTAATTTTTAAAATTCCTTAATAGATAAACTAGATGCTGCTGAAGACATCACAGGAGTTTATAGTGAGAAACCCTGTGACCCAGAGAAAGAGGAAGATGGGGAGAAAGTTCTACTGACATCACTTAACCTCAAGGGCATCCACCTCCTTGAGGTGCCATTGAATTAGTTGCTTTAATGTGTAAAGATGGAGGTTACACAGTGTCACCACTCTCAACAGAAAAAAAAAGTATTCAAAAAAATGGTTTCTCGTGTCCATGACTCCAAAACAACGAGCTTGACTTCTTGTTCTCTGTCGATGGACTTGAACTAACATCAGTATTTATTAGAGGTAGGGAGAATAATCCAGAGGGTTGGGGTTGCTGTTGCATCTCTTACTTAGAGAGAAAGCAAGGCTTCACGATGAAATCCTAAGCTTGAGCCCCATCCCTGCCTCTCACAGCTATGTCTTGGGCTAATCACGAAATGTCCCTGAGATTTTAATTTCCTTATCTCCAAAGTACAGATGAACTTTTAAATACCTGGGAGAGCTGTTGTAATTGAGATCTGATTTTCAAATGCATTTCCTTGCAAAATGGCACAGCCACCGTGAACGAGTGTTTGTGGTTTCTTATAAAACTAAACATACTTGTTCTATATGATCCAGCGATCGCACTCCTTGGTATTTACCCAGAGTAGAAAACTTGCGTCTATACAAAAAAACTCTCAAACAGGGGCATTTACAGCAGCTTCATTCATAATTGCCAAAACTTGGAAGCAACCAAAGTGTCCTTCAATCAATGAATGGATAAATAAACTATAGGACATCCAGCAAATGAAATATTAGTAAGTACAAAAAAGAAATGAGCTATCAAGCTGTGAAAAGACATGGAGGAACCTTAAATGCACATTACTAAGCGAAAGAAGCCAATACTGTATGATTCTAACTATATGACATCCTGGTAAAGGCAAAACTATGGAGACAGTAAAAAGATTTGTGGTAGCCAAGGGTTGGGAGGGGTGGGAGGGGTGAATAGAGGAAGCACGGAGGATTTTTAGGGTGGTGAAAATATTCTGTATGATACTATAATGATGGACACATGTCATTATACATTTGTCCAAACCCATAGACTGTACAACACCAAGAGTAAACTGAAAGGTAAACTATGGACTTTGAGTAATTATGATGTTAATGTAGATTCATCAGTTCCAACAAATGTACCCCTCTGGTGGGGATATTAATCATGGGAAGCGATGCATGTGTTAGGCATGGAATATATGGGAAATATCTGTTCTTTCCTCTTAATTTTGCCGTGAACATAAAACTTCCCCCAAAAGAGTCTTTAAAAAATATGTTCCTTGAATTGCTATAGTTCTGCCAACGAAAGAGGTGTTAAGAAACCATATAGACAAAACCTGGGGCCTCTTACTCTGCAGTGTCCAAAGTAGCTTCGTATTGGCTTAGAATTTCTTTTCAAGAAAGAACTCAAAGATTTTAAAAGTTTGATCTCGTTCATTTATTCATTCATATATTCATGTTTACTCTGCCCTGCTACATGCCAGGTACTTTTCTAGACCCTGGGGGTATAACAGCGACTTGGACAAAGTCCTGGCAGTCATGGGGCCACATTCTGATGGTATAATGCTCACAAGATGGTGAAGGAAATAGAAGGAAAAATGGTTATTATTTTACTAGAGAATTGGCTCTAAGAAAACCAATAAGTCTGGCTGCTATTTGGAGAGCATGTAAAATCTGTGTGTGGAAGCCAAATCTCTATGTCAGGTTCCTCAAGAAGCTGTGCCCACCTGGCCAAATACACGTTTGCTTTTGGGGAAGAGGATTGTCAAATGCAAGCCAGGCGCCAGCGGACTGGTCCTAGCATCCTTCCCTCAGCTGGGCACCAGGTTACTTGACAAACACCCTCTTTGAAATTTGCAAACTTCCCCATTGTCCACTCTTGAATTGTATCAGTACTTCAAAGGCTGTCCATGGATTGCCTTGGGGCAGAGTTTTTCCTAAGTTTGGGTCATTTCCATATCACTTTCAAGATTTTTTTCTCCTTTTTGCCATATCCATGTACAGGCAGTCCTCAGGTTACGTCGGACTCAGCATACATCATTTTGTGGTTACGTTGCCATCTCCCATTTATTTATAAAAAAAAAAAGTTCCATCTTTTCGATGTATGTACATATGTGCTTTATGTTTTTTATTATTTATTTACCACAAGTAAAGGTCAGGAATTGTTATCTTTCTTTAAAATTTTTTTTCTGTTTCACTTCATTCATTACTGCTGTGTATATGCTCCATGTGAGTGACGTAGGTGCTTATGTAGGTGGGTTCCGACTTACAGTGAAAATTGTGTTACGTCATGCTATAGGAATGGATCTCTGACGTAACCTGAGGACCTACCGTATATACCTCCATTTTATTATGTACTCAATATGTAGGTTTAAATCTATTCACATTTTACTCAAATAAATTTACTTCAACAGGACTATCTAGTACATAAAAACCTGGAACCACTTTCCACAAACCAGAAGGTATAAATAGGGAATAAATGCTATATAGCGGAATTAAGGTTATTAAACCCTAAAGTGCTTCCTGCTAAGGATTCTGAGCCCGAGAACTGCTCTCTCCATTTGTTTAAATGTACTATAGCCAGGGTTGGAGCACTGCTGTAGATATGCTGATACTAAACTGGGCCTTTCTGGTTGCCTTGATCAGAAACATGGGAAGTGAAAAAGAACTGTCTTGGTATGTTGCACACACCTGGCATGCATCTCAAGTACATCACTCAAGTCCCACCAGCACCCAGTGCCCACTTTGGGAAAACCATTTCTAGGGAGCGTGCCTTTCATAGACCTCTCAGTAGGCTCTGCGAAGCCCCAGCTCTAGGAGACAAGCCCTGTATATGCCTCCTCATGAGCATATATGCTCAGTCT
>NW_005371579.1:796776-807410 GCF_000412655.1 Myotis brandtii
TCCCAGCAAACCACATGCGTCCCTTATAAGAGGGGTTCTTAGATTCTGCCAGTCAGAGGATTCGAGGGATCCTGCATGGCAGGAGGGGAAAGTGGCCTGCTTTTCTCCGTTTGCCTGCAGTTTCTGTCATTTTGCTCCAGCCAGGGCCTGCCACAGGCATTGGCTCCACTCTCTGGATTTTTTATGCACTCCCAGGAACAGCCTCATCACAGCCCTCAAGGATGCCCTTGGCAGCTTGCCAGTGCCCTCCCCCAGAGCTGTAAATCTGCATCCCATCTCCACGGGGTCCTCTGACCTTGTGAACCACCGCCATCCCCTGGCAGTGCTCTCTCCTTAGAGGTCTGCGCCCAGCTCCTCAGAGCCCCTCTTCCAAGTTCTTAGGTTCCAGTGACCACCAACCTCCCTGTGTTCCTGCGCCCCACGGTGGTGGCTGCTTCCTACAGTTGCTATCCCTGTAGCACATCAGTGTTCCCTGTGGCTTTCTCACTTCTCCAACATCTGTTTCACCAAGTGCTTTGATCCAGTTCTCTTGGTTGAACTACCTAGTCATCTCTGTTTCCTGACTGGACCTTGACTGACAGGCATTGGTTTGCATCTGTCTCACTAGAGGGAGCTCATGAAGAGATCATTATTAAGCACTCAACCAATGTCTTTGGAAGGCTTCCTTTGTAGAAGAAAACAATGCTGCCCTCTCTCTATCACTGCTGATCACCCCTTCCTTACTCTGACTCAGTGTCCCTAAAGGGACAGGGGCTGACCTGCTTGGCTAGCACCGAAGACACTGGCTTTGCATCATTCCCGAGTGTTCAGGGTTGCCAGGAGTCATGCATTCTTCTGCATCTCCCCTTCCACTCTGTATTGAGTCAGACCCTTTCCAGGATCTAGCCATCTCTCTTTCCCCCACAGATCATTGAAAACATGCTAATGCTAAGATTTTGAATCAGAGGAATATAGGAGTCTCAGGGCTAAACCCAGTAGTAGCTCAATAGAACCTTTATCATTGGTCTATGCATTGGGATTATTGCGTGCTCGGTTGGCCAATGATCATGTGGGACTGTGACATATCATCCTATTGGTTTTTGCATGTTTTGTTTCCTTAGGAACTTGGTGGTGGTAGGCATTGTATTATTTTCTATTACTGCATATCAATCCACCCCAAAGCCTAGTGGCTTAAAACAACGACCATGTATTTGCTCTTAGTTCTGTGGGTTTGCAATTTGGACAGGGCTCAACTGGGATGACTTGTTTGTGTCGTCTGGGTTCATTCATGTGTTTGTGTTCAGTTGGTGGGTCAGCCGAGGGCTGGCTGGCCCCCGATGCCTGGTGATTGACGGCAGTGATGCAGGCAAGTGGGCCACACGCCTCTCTCCATCTAGCTAGTTAGTCTGAACGTCTTCCTATGGTGGCTAATCCCCAAAAGCAGGAAGAAAAAGAGAGCAAGCTCTAATGTGAATGTGACTTTCATGCCTTTACTACCATTCCATGGGCCCAAACAAAGCAAGTCACATGGAGCCACTTCTAAATTGTCTGGACCCAGAGTCAATGTGGGAAGGACATGCGTTATAAAGCGTGGGCCCAAACAAAGCAAGTCACATGGCCATACCCAGAGTCAATGTGGGAAGGACATGCGTTATAAAGCCTTGCATGATTTAGGGCCATGCTTGCCTCTCCACTTTTATGTCTAGCTAGCTTTCCCCTCCCCAACCAAATCTCTTTACAGCCTCGTATGTGCCTCAGTCCAACCTTATCCTATGATCTAGACCAGGGGTCCTCAAACTACGGCCCGCGGCTCTATACAGCCTCATATGTGCTTCAGTACAACCCTATCCTATGATCTAGACTTCCTAAACGGATTGCATTTCCCTCCTTCTCTAAGTTTATCTGATACCCATCTCTTTGTCCATGCTATCTCCCCAGCCTTGGACTCTTTTTTTTTCACCACTACCACTCCTCCTCTGCTTCTCATGACCAATTGCTGGTCATCCTTCAGCATCCCTAAACTGATTACATTTCCCTCCTTCTCTAAGTTGATCTGATCCCCATCTCTTTGTCCATGCTATCTCCCAGCCTTGGACTCCTTTTTTTTTTCACCACTACCACTCCTCTTCTGCTTCTCATGACCAATTGCTGGTCATCCTTCAGCATCAGATAAAAATTTGACTAGGAGCTTTCTGCCAATCCTGAGACTGCGTGAACTGTTCCTAAGATGTGTTTCCATGGCACCCAGCTCTTGTCCTATTATATGACATATGGAACTCATCTGTTTGCTTATCTGTATCTCCCACCAGACTATGAGCTTTATAAGGATTGAAACCATGCACGTTGGACAAGGAGAGAGTTCCCTTTCTGTGAACACAGTCCATCAAATTTGTTCTCTCTAAAGTTACTGAGGAAAGAGTTATCTAGAATAAAAGAACTTGCACTAAGATGACTTGAGAGTAAGCAACCCCAGGATATTGAGAGGTGGAATTTCCCCATGCTTTCTGAGTTCACTTTTGGTTAGTACGGCCTTTCTGAATTTGAACTGTTCTCCTTAAAAAGCAGTTCACCTATCCTACACAGTTACTCTAACACACTCCCTGGAGGTGTTACTAGGGAAGAGAAGATTTAACCACTAAGATATAAATTTTCCCCATTTTATAAAGGGGCAGGCTGGGGGAGGGGCCGAGGGAGGTTGGTGGGCTGGGCTCACCCCCACATCAGGCCCGTTGGCTGGCCACAGTGTGCGTCATAGCAACCAGTAGTTCCTGTCATTCTGGTCATTCCGGTCGCTTGGCTTTTATATATATAGATGATATCCACAATGTATTGAGCACAAATTATGTGCTCCTTGGAGGTGTTAGTAGGGAAGAGAAGTTTTAACCACCAAGATATAAATTTTCCCCATTTTATAAAGGGGCGGGCTGGGGGAGGGGCCGCGGGAGGTTGGTGGGCTGGGCTCACCCCCCACATCAGGCCCGTTGGCTGGCCGCAGTGTGCGTCATAGCAACCAATAGTTCCTGTCATTCTGGTCGCTTGGCTTTTATATATATAGATGATACCTACAATGTAGTGAGCACAAATTATGTCATTTAATTCTCCCCCAAATCCTAAGTGGTCATATCACTTTCTCCATTTCCCAAAATAAGCCTCAGAAAGAGTGCGTCACTTGCCCAAAGTCAGACAATTTAGAAGTGGCTCCAAGGTGAAATATGATTAAAGACCTGACTATGTGAATGTTTGCATTGGAAGTGAATGAGTGAATAGGCAGAGCCTAAATGTACAGTGTGTACATGATTATATCCCACCCACAAATGCCAGAACACAGCACAGCCCTATGAGCTGCGGGTGCCCAGGGTCTGAGAGGCAGAGCTCGGGGAACCTTCACTCACCAAATTGTTTCTTGGCTGATGGAGAAGACTGAGAAATTAGGGGAAGGGGGAAAGGGGAAGGATACTGACAGTCTTGCTCTGCTCCGTTCATCTCTTTTTGGTTTGATATACATTTCTCTCCATTCCAAAAAGAAATAAAACAGACCTTTCTTGCCTCCCTCTGCTCTTCTGAAACTCTCAAGCTCTTTCCCACAGGACCACAAAACTATCAAATATCCACTGAAGAAGAAAAACAAGAGGTTCTCTCTAGTTCATGCCATAAGCTTGGGGGCCCTCTGGGGACTGCTCTTTCGATGAGAAGGCTTGCTCTGTCACCTCAGTAATTACACTGTCTTCCACAAACTCCCCACTGCCTCCAGCAGACTTCACTGTCACTGGAAGGGGTGACCTGGGACCCGGAGAGCCTCGGCCTATTGATGCAGGTGAGTGGGGCCCAGAGTTCTCTTTCAACAGTGGCTTTTGCTGGTACTGTCAAGACCGGGGCTGAAAGGAATGTTGAGCTTCTTATGGAGCATGGAGTGCCCCCAAAGAGCTGGCATCGGGGCATAGAGGGAGCCGGGCTGAGAGGTGGGAAGCCGGGAGCTGTGCTCTCTCCCATCAGGATGCTGGACTTCCCACGGAGGCTCCACATGCTACCCTCTCTCCGGTCTCAGGAGCGTTCATGCTTGCTGCTGCCTTATCTTCTAAATGTGCTTCTCTGATCCCTTCTCCTAAGCCATTCCAACCCAGACCTGTGGTCCCAGCCAAATTCATGCTTGCTGCTGCCTTGTCTTCTCTGATCCCTTCCCCTAAGCCAATGTGCTTCTCTGATCCCTTCCCCTAAGCCATTCCAACCCAGACCTGTGGTCCCAGCCAAAATACCACTTCCTCCAGGAAGTCTCCCCTGACCCTGAGATTTTTGTCAGAATACAGGAGTGGTTGAGGGTGTGGGCACTGGCATCCCTGGACCTGGAGTTGTACCCACAGCTACCACTTCCTGGCTGTGAGCTTTGGTCAAGTTATTCACCTCTCTCTGCATCACTGTCCCCTTTTAATATTGCATTAGGAACATCAAATGGTGAACATTAACTACCGTATGGCATATAACTCGTGCGGAACAGTCTCTGCCATATAATAAGAATTCCATAACTGTCCGTTGTTGACCGTGTTGTTATGATTTTCCTTACTACACTCCTGACACTTGGAGGTATTTGTTCAATATTTGCATTTACCCCTAGACTTCAAGATCCAAGAGGTTCAGTGAGTGTGTCTGTCTCGGTTACTGCTAAATGATGACTGCTTAGCATGGCGCATCAAAGACTGAATAGATTTTGAATAATGAGTGAATCGGTCAGTGAATTCAAACACTGAAGTGACCCGAGACCCCTCTGAGAATACCTATAATGTTTTCTTTTAAAACCCTAGGGCCTATCACAATTTGGGGATTCTAATAGACAAGAAATAAATAGCCTTTGGATGAGCAATGATACTTTTGGGGGAAAAGTAGAAATACCAAATGCAATGTCAAGCATGTGCAAAAATACCAGAAAATATTTGTTCTTGCAAACATGGGACGTCCAATGAGAGACGTCTCTGATAAACAGGCTTGCTGGGTTGCAACGTAAGGAAACGCAGAAGAGAAGGACAGTATGGCTGCCAAGAGAATAGGCTTCAGACAGGATAAGCCAGGTGGTGTGTGTGGGAGAAACCAGAACCTCACTACTTAGATGAACAAAGTATTATTTCTGCTCTTCTGTCTGTCAGTGCTGAGCTGCAGGGAGGTTCAGCTCTCTAATCTCCCAGGCACCAGGCGAACAGAGGCTGGACCATCTTATCGCGTTGCCATCTCAACATAAGACTCAGGGGTCTGTAGCAGCAAGAAGGGCAGGGAGAATCACACACCAAGCAGCTCAGGGAGAGAGACAGAGCCTTGGGCTCCGAGCTGAGTCACTGCCACTGGATCTGAATCTTTTGTGCGATTCCTAGAAGGCAAAAGTCATTAAAACAGAGTGGAAGTGAAAATGCATTATATTAACAGCTGGCACCAGATTTTTTTAAAAGGAGAAAACTATCTTCTTTTTTTTTTTTTTAAAGAAATACCTTAGTGCCCTGACCGGTTTGGCTCAGTGGATAGAATGTCGGCCTACGAACTCAAGGGTCCCAGGTTCGATTCCGGTCAAGGGCATGTACCTTGGTTGCGGGCACATCCCCAG
This sequence comes from Myotis brandtii, assembly GCF_000412655.1. Lineage (NCBI taxonomy): Eukaryota > Metazoa > Chordata > Mammalia > Chiroptera > Vespertilionidae > Myotis > Myotis brandtii. The sequence goes on from NW_005371579.1 coordinate 802,340, forward strand.
TGGGGAGTGTGCAGGAGGCAGCTGATCGATGTTTCTCTCTCATCGATGTTTCTAACTCTCTATCCCTCTCCCTTCCTCTCTGTAAGAAATCAATAAAATATATTAAAAAAGAAAAGAAAAGAAAAGAAATACCTTAGTGAATTTCTTGGGGTAGAAGGTAGGGCTTTGGAAACACAGATGGTGCAGGGGCTCTGCCATCAACAAAAATAAGCCATTTTGCTATCATGAGATGAAGAAAAGGATATAAAGGAGAATAAATCTCTCTTGTTCCTAGGAAGAGAAAGATGGCTAAGAGAGTGATGGGATATTAACTGTGCCCCAACTTTCCTCTCTTACATATGTGTCTTCATTAAGTGAACCAACACATGGACGGCTTAAAAGAGCCTACTGTGTGTGAGTGTGTGTGTGTGTGTGTGTGTGTGTGTGTGTGTAGGAGGTTGACCATGTGTGGGACTGATACCATGCACTAGAGGGTGAGGCAGTCTGTAAAGCAAAAAAAGCCAAAGACCAATGCCAAGGACAGCTAGGGAATGTGAAGGCCCTGGGAATTGTTACAAACACGGGGACAATACTCAGAACTTCTGGAGACTAGGAGGGAGGCCAGAACACATCTCATTTGAATCACAAGAAACAGGAAGAACTCTGGCTGGAATCTGGGACACCCATAAATTAAACACTCATGAAAACATTTCAGCTCTAATGCCTTGTGGTTGTAACTGCCATATGCTAAAAATGAAAGCATCATGGGAAGCATGGGCTGGGGAAGTCATTCAAAACTGTGTGCAACCAGAGCACCCAGAAAACAGTAATATCCCTTGCACAAATACCAGCAGAGTTAACGTTGCACCTGAAAATGCACCTCCGACCTAGACCATGGTCCACCCACAGCAGCATTACACCGGGGCCTTATATCTCCTCTAACAATTTCATTAAAATTAAAAATATAATCGTGGGTGTAGCCCTCTTCCTGAATCCTCTGCTTTAATGTGGGAGAAGAGTCTTCCCTGATTCTCTAGAAGTTTAATGTCTGGAAAGCACAGTATTTTTGAAGCCATCAAACCAGCCATTGGATGCACTAGAGAAAGTGACTTTGTCTTCTGTTGCAGGGTCTTCTTTGGTTATCGGAAAACTTGCTCCGGATCACATCAGAGCTCTGATGTGCTGGAAAACACTGTGGATGAACTTCCGTATTCCATGGACATCATGTCCTCTTAACACAGTGGTTCTCAACCAGTGGGTTGCAACCCCTTTGGGGGTCGAACGACCCTTTCACAGGGGTCGCCTATGACCATCGGAAAACACATATATAATTACATATTGTTTTTGTGATTAATCACTATGCTTTAATTATGTTCAATTTGTAACAATGAAATTGGGGGTCACCACAACATGAGGAACTGTATCAAAGGGTCGTGGCATTAGGAAGGTTGAGAACCACTGTCTTAACAGATCCCAGGAACTAATTCATGTCAATGAAATGTGAGGAGGCAGACACTATACTGTCTACTTGCTTCTCTCCACCGGTCCTTCGGCTTTTTGAAGGGCAAGATGGAGACTGCAGGGCTCTTGGAACCCAAATTACCCATCCCACACCCTGCTTCCCCAGGGAGCATCCTTGGCAACAGAAAGGGATGATCTTGGGTGGAGAGCCAGAGGAGCCGTGAGAAAGCATGGAAAGACTCTTGTCAGCGTCCCTGACTCTTAAATATTCTGCTCCTCTTTCAAGATTGAGCTTTGTCTTAGACATTTAATTATATTTTCAGAAACTTGTCATTGTTATATCTTCACCTTTATTTATTTTTCATTAAATATATATTAAAGTGGCTGCTGTGTTTAAGTAGAGAATACAAGGCATGAATATTTATTAATATCTATTTGTTTTCTAGGCTAGCTCCCTCTCTAGATTTTGAAATCATTTAAGTCAAATACTCATCTCTCTCTCTTTGTGGTCTAAGTCATGGCCTGGCACAGAACAGGCTCTATAAAGCACATTGAATGAATGTAGGACACTACAGCTTATGTGATCTGTAGATAAAAGCTCATGTTCTAGACCCAGAAAGAGCCAAATGTGAATCCCTTTCTACCACAGCGATAGCCTGAGACATGTTACTGAACGCCACTAGCCCCCAATTACTTATGTGTGAAATCGGAACGACAGCTGTTGTTGTGACAATTAAATAAGATAATGTGTGTTAAACATTTAGCACAGTCCCTGGTAATTCATGTGCTCAATAAATGTTAGTTGTTGTTGTTATTATTATTATTATAAATATATAATAATTATTATTATAAATATATGATAATAATATGAATAAAAAGTATATGTGGGGAAAATAATAATATATGAATATGCATCTTGCCCTCAATTTATATATTGATAGATCTAAATGACTATTAATATCATGTAAGTGATCTTTTTACAGATGGGGAGACCTACTCTCAGGAATACAGAGAGATTTGCTCAAGATGGATTTAATAAGTGACACACCATGACTAGATAAGTGTTCCCTGGTCTTGCTGTTGCTTCCAGTCCTTTTCTTTACCTCTCACTCCCAGCCAATGTTCAGACAAAAGAAATAGATGCTATGCTGATTCAAAGTCAAACAATTTCACATGCTTTTCTATGTGCATTACTGGTGAGCCTTTCAGTATCCATTGAAAAGATACGTCAAATATTATTACCTCCACAAAGTGGTAAGGGTTCTTTAAATTACAAGGAATAGATGACTCAACATAAACTAGATTAAACCATTGAGGAGATTGTTGATTCACTTGCTAGGAAAGAGTGAAAGATATCAGGCTTCAGTATGGTCTAATCCAGTGGCTGAAGGGCCTTATTTGTTTATGTCTCAGCTCTGCTCCCCAGTGTTAGCTGCATCCTGGAGGTGGCCCCCATCATGGTCACACAATGGTGACGAGCAGCAATCTCATGGCCAATGGAAAGCAGAGAGCCCTATGCCACAGTCATCAAACACTATGTTGACCTCTGTGATGACTGGGCCACCTCTGAACCAATCTGGGCGACCAGGGAAATCCCATGTGCCACTGGCTTAGACCTATGATATGCTCAATTGACCATGGTGGAAAGCCAGGTGGAATTAACCTGATTGCCTTGGACCAATCAGGGCCCATCCCTGTAGCTGTGTGTGTGTGGAGGGGGAGAGGGAATGCCACCCCAAACAGATGGCTGTTGCACAGGGAGAAAGAGATAGCATGGAGAGCTGATGACCTACACCTTAGTTACAAATGAGAAGGACTAAAAGGGAAGCTGGCCATGTCAGAACACTGTGTCAACTAAGGTTTTCTTGGCTAGATTCTCATGCCAGTCTGTTTTTCCTGCTATTTGCTCACTTCTCTGAGAGGTGGGTCCACTTGACTGCTTTCCTTGATAATTTTTACGAGAAATGCATGTGTGCTTAAGCCACATTTATTTAGTTTTATCTGTCTTTGAAAGCTGAATAAATGACATCGAACTGAACATATTTATTCTGCCACTTGTGTTTCCCACCTCGGTATTATGGTGTTTGAGATTTATCCATGTTGATCCCTGAAGCTGTAGTTATTTTCACTGCTTACTGATTTATGTTGTATGAGTGAAGCACAGTTTATTTATCCATTTCATAGTAGACATTTTAGCCATTGTTTTTGCAGTTTTAAAAGACAATGCTGGGCCCTCGCTGGTTTGGCACAGTGAATAGAGCATCAGCCTGTGGACTGAAGGGCCCCGGGTTCGATTCTGGTCAAGGGCACATGCCCGGGTTGTGGGCTCGATTCCCAGTAGGAGGTGTGCAGGAGGCAGCCGATCAATGCTTCTCTCTCATCACTGATGTTTCTATCTCTCCCTTCCTCTCTGAAATCAATACAAAATGTATTTTTAAAAAGACAATGCTGGAATGAGCATTCTTTACATGTCTCTTAGTGCTCATAAGTGTGCATTTCTGTACAGAATGCTCCTGGTTGCAGAATGCTGGTGAATAGGACACACGCATGGTCAACATGTAGTTCCACGTGTTTTTTTCAAAACAGCTGTCCTCATTGCCACCTCCTCTGAGAATAAATGCTTCCTATTGTTTCACATCTTTAGTACTATTAGACTTCTAATTTTTTTCAATTTAATATATTTATTTTGCCGTTCTCTGATTAATAATGAGGTTAAAAAATTTTTGTCATGTATTTGTTGGCCAATCATGCTTCCTATTCTTTGAAATGCCTGATTTTGTCTTTTGCTCATTTTCTATTTTGTGGTTTGTCTTTTCATATGTTTCATAGGTATTCATTCTTCATTCTGAATACTAATCCTTCCCTGGTTGTATATACTGGAAATATTTCCTCCAGCTTTGTGGCATGCATTTGTGGTGTCTTTTGATGAACAGAAACTCCTAAATTTAATGCAGTCAAAATGATCAAACTTTTCCTTATGGGTTACACATTTTAGTATCTTGTTAAAAAATCCTGCCCTTTCTGAGATTGAAAGACATTCTCTTATGCTGTCTTCTAACAATGTTTTAAGTTTTCTTTCACATTTAAATCTTAGATCCACCTGGAAGCATTTTTTATAAGTGATGAGTGGAAAAGATCCATTACTATTTTCTCCTATGAATAACCACTTACCATCATCTATTGAAAAATAGGCCATCACTTCCATTGATCTGAAACATCAGCTACACCATATATCATGACTGAGGATAGGTGAGGGCATGTTCATATATTCTCTTAAAATAGTTGTCTCTTTTTGCACCAGGAGAACAGCTTACTAATTATTATCTACACTAATAAAAGAGAAACATGGTAATTAGCGTACGACCGCTACCCTTTTCATTGGCTAATCAGTGAGTATATGCAAATTAACTGTCAGCCAAGATGGCGGCCGGCAGCCAGGCACGGAAGCGAGCACGAGGCTTGCTTGCTGCAGACTCCAACGTTCCCCGCCTCACTTGCCGGCCTCTCAGCTGCAACTCTAAGCAACTATATACTATGTTGCAAATAAGAAGCTAAACAAAACCCCAGAAACCGGCTTTCATTCAGCCGGGCTTCAGCCGGACTGCAACATTGTATCGATGTTTTCAGCAGC
>NW_005371579.1:807971-814103 GCF_000412655.1 Myotis brandtii
GCAAGAGGGCACAGGCCAGGCTGAGGGACCCCCTCAAGTGCACAAATTTTTGTGCACCGGGCCTCTAGTCCTATATAATAAAAGCCTAACATGCAAATCGACCAAATAATGGAATGACTGGTCGCTATGACATGCACTGGCCACTAGGGAGCAGACGCTCAATGCAGGAGCTCCCCCACAGGGAGAGTGCCACTCAGCCAGAAGTCCTGAGCCGGGCTCACAGCTGGCGGGCACACAGTGGTGGTGGGAGCCTCTGGCAGCACTAAGGATGTCCAACTGATGGCTTAGGCCCATGGGAGCAGGCCTAAGCCATCAGTCGGACATCCCTGGAGGGCTCCGGGACTGCGAGAGGGCGCAGGCTGGGCTGAGGGACCCCCAAGTGCACGAATCTTGTGCACCGGGCCTCTAGTGTCTTTATAACTAGAGAGTCGTGATATCTGGCAGGGTGAGTCTCTTTGGTTATCCTTCTTTGGGAGTGCCTTGACTATTAATTGTCTTGGTTCTCCTTTATAATTATTCAAATCAACCTATCAACTTCCATGAAAATTCTTCTTGAAACAGTGATTGATATATTGGTGAATGCAGAGATGAATTTGGAAGAAATTGACATATTTATGACATCAAGCTTTCCTTTTCATTTGCATAGTATTATTCTTAATATTTAGCTAGTCTTTTATGCCTTTCCTATAATATTTTATACTTTTCACCATAAATTTTTTGATAAAACTTCTTATAGATGTACTTTGGTGATCTTAATATTTTGTAAATGTTATTTGTTATTGCATATTCAACTTGACTGCTACTAATGTACAGAAGTGCAATTGACTTTTGCACATTGATCCTTCATATGAAAAGCTCTCTTGGTTAAACTGATTTGCTAAATTCTCTAAAGCATTATAATAATTTTCTATAGATTCTTTGAACATTTTGATATAGAAAATCTCATTTTCAAGTACTGACACTTTGATTCTTGGTTTTCAATGCATTTTTCTTTTATTTCCTTGTCTTGTCTTATTTTGCTGACTAGAAATTTCCAATAAAATACTAAAAATAACTGGTGATAGCTATCATTCTCATCTTTTGCTTGATTGTAAAAGGAATGCATTAAGTATTTTATGACTATGGTGTTTGCTGCAGGGTTTTGTGCATGTATAAGAAAATATTTTTCAATTCCAAGTCTGAGAAGAGTTTAACGTTATCAAGAATGGCTGTCAAATTGTGATAAATTCATTTTTTATCCATTGAGGTGATTATTTATTAACAATTTTCTTTTAACTTGGAAGGTAATGCTTATATAATTTTGATTCAGCCAGGCATCCTGGGAGAAAACTCAACTTGATCACGTTATGTTATTATTTTATTTATTGTTAGAGTTGAAGTGAGATTGCTCTGTAATTTTATGTTATTATAATAACATGGTACAGTTTTGATGTCTAGGTTATGAAAGACATAAAGAGTTGGAAAATTATAATTATTTCATTTTACGATTTTTAAAAATTTATTTAAAATTTATATACAGTAAAATTAATCGTTGCGATACACATGTGTGTGGTTTATCTTTTTCTATTTCAGCTGCCATAAGAATAGATATACAGTGGCATCTCAATCAGTAACTAAAGGTGCTGAATATCTATCCATGTGCTATCCATACATCTTTTTTGGTGAAGTGTCTGTTCAGATCCTTTGCTCATTTTTTAAAAATTGGATTGTTTTCTTATCATTGAGTTTTTAAAATTCTTTGTACACTATTTTTTAAATTAAATATATTGGGGTAACATTGGCTAATACAATCTTACAGGTTTCAAGTGTACAATTCTATAACACATCATCTGTATATTGCATTGTGTATTTACTGCTCAAAGTCAAGTCTCCTTCTATCACCATATAGTTCATCCTCTTTACCATGTATATTCTTGATTTAAGTCCCTTATCCGAAATATGATTTACAATTTTTCTCTCACCCTTACAGTACCGGTCATTCTTCAAGTTTTGACTTTCTGTCCCAACTGGTCTGTTATTATTTTTCAGGATCCTCATGTAGTTGATTATTTTTTGTATACTTTTTAGTTGTAATCAGTTGGAAAGGTAGGCTATAAAGAATGAATTCCAGTTTAGCCTGTACCAAAAGAAAGCCATTTTTTATTCTGCAAAAATTTTCAGGAACTATTGGAAAACTCAGTCCTTTTATGTTTGTAGAATTCACACGTAAGACCATTGGAGCCTCTGTGGGTCGATGTTAACTGCCCACCTATTTTGGAATAGTCATAAGATCATTCGGTTACTCTGTTTCTCCTTCAGTCAGTTTGGTAATACATGTTTTAGTGGGAATTTTTGACTTCACTTAAGTTTTTAAATGTATCAGCATACAGCTATTCATAATATTCTCTTTTTAATAATTGTTTTACTTCTAGTCATGGCTCTCTTTCATTATAATACTAGAGGCTGCGTGCATGAAATTTGTGCACTCAGGGGGTGTGTCCCTCAACCCGTTCTGTGCCCTCACAGTCCGGGAGACACGCGATTGATTGCCCCAAAGAGGTAGGTCCCACCCACCCAGCTGGGGCTTCACGATGGATTGCCCCAAAGAGGGAGACTCAGGCTACCCACACCAGTGCCACCGGCCAGGTAGCCTGGGCCTCCCTCTTTGGGGTGATCATGGAGCCCCCCAATTGATCAATCACCCCTCTGGCTGGTGGCCTGGGCCTCCTTCTGCAGGGCGATCATGGGGCAATGGCCGGGCCCCTGACCAACCGCATCGCACCCGCCTTGGCTGGCCTGGAGCCAGTTGTTATCTGGATGGTCATCTAGGTGGTCATTCCTCTGTTCAGCCGTTCGGTCAATTTGCATATTATGCTTTATTATTATAGATGATCTCTGCCTTCTCTTTTTTGGGGGGGGGAGATGTGTCAACCTTGCTAGAGATTGGCAATTACTGTATTGTTTACAGAGAGTAATCTTTTTTATACATTTGCATTCTACTTAAATTCTTCCTGGACAATGAGCCTTAAAAGCTATGCTTTCCCTCTATGTAATACTTAAGTTTTAGTTCACATGAGTGTAAGCTGGTAGTTAAGAATTCTTAGGATATACTCCTATATTTCTATTGGTCGTTTGTCTTTAATAGTCTGTCCTGTAGGAAAAAAAAAATCAGCCTTTCTTTTCAGGCTTCCCTAGTTTCCAGTGTATTGGACTAACCCCACATGCCCAGCACATGCTCCGTCAGTCTCCTCCCCTAGGCGAGTCCATCGTGTATGCCGTGCCTGATCCTCAGCGTGCATCCGGAGTGGCAGGGCCCTCGGGGAATAGTGGCTTGTAACTGTCATCTCACCAAGAAAAGGCTCTTTTCTCTCTGGAATTGTCTTTCATCTACTCCTCTTTGACTTCACAGCTCTCAGATGTCTTTAAAAATGTGAGTTTTACAATTTACTAATTTTTTTTTCTAGTGGATGCAATGGCCGCGAGCCTGCTACAACCTACTACATATTACTTAGAGGTAAATATTATCTTTGGATATTTTAAAACTTTTTTTATATCCTTGTGACTCACAAATTTATACCTCTAGTTCTAAGCTCTCCCCTGAGCCTTGAATTCATATATTCAATTGCCCTGAGACCCATCCACCTGAGATGTCCTACTTAAAGTTCTAACACAGAGTATCCAAAATTGAACCCATCATGTGCTGCCTCCCATTCCAGCTCAATCCCCTCATACTCCCTGCATCTCTCCAGCCACCCTAGCTGTTTCCATAAACATTTCCCATACCACATGGTGCTACTGCATATTGCTGTCTGTTCGCTTTATATTTGTAACCAAAAAGACTGGTTAATGGATAAACACTTGACTCTAGATGAGTCAATCAGAATGCTTCCCTGGGAATTTCATGCCTAAGCCTGAAATAAGAGGGTCTTTTGCATTTGGAAAGACATGTGACTATAGCTATTCGATAGCAGGGTTCCCCTCTCATGGATAAAGCAGAGCTGAGAAGGTAATACCCATATGAAGAGAGCAAGCAAGATGAGAAAGAGGGAGAGAGAATGCTATTAGCATTTGTGTCCATCGTTGTAGCCATTCCTGTTCTTCCCCAGGCTGGGAAGTTTCTGTAGCCTCAGCTTGTACAAGTTAGGTCTCTGTCATAGACAACCATTAGATCTCTGATCTAAAGGGAGTCAACTAATCTTCACCAGGCTTAGAGTGAGGCATGAGGCAAATAGTGAAGGGGTTAAAAAGGAGACTATCCTTAGAAGCTCATTAAGTGGGGCACAGAGAAGTAAAGACATGCTAAAAAGGATTATTCTGTGAATGTTGCCAACATGGAGTGTCAGAGACCAGTGCTCTTCACATGGGGTCACCTATGAAGGCTTTAGGGAGGGCAGAAAGAAACAGGATCGTGGGAGGCAGCAGTGGATGGAAAGACGAATGATAGCTCATGGTACCTGAGTACTCACTCTGTGCCTGGCACTGTTCTGACTGCCTTGCATGTATTAACCATTTAACTCCTTACAGTAACCCCATGAGGTAGGTACTACTATTCTCCCCATTACACAGATGAGACTGAGGCACGAAGGAATTGAGTAATGGCCAGGACGGCACAGGTAATCAGCGCCAAGGCCTAACCACCAACACAGGCAGCGGGGCTCTTCTCTGAGCCACTGTGCTACACTGCCCCCTGATGGCCAATGATACCACGCTGCTGAAGCAGGCACAAGCATGATCACGTACAAGTTCATGCTAACGAGAACTCCCATTTGTTTGGAATAAACATTCCTATGGAAAAGAAGTATAATATAAGGCTGAAAAATTAGCTTTTTTGTCTCACCATAAAAGTCTTTCAATGCCATGTAGGTCTGGACTGGATTCTGTTTTCTTGACATCAATGCTGCTGAACCACAAAGCAGCTCTGGGTCTCCAGAGTCCCCACACAACAGGTGAAGTTGTGCACTGTGCCCAGGCACCGAGCTGCAGAGACCGGGGGGATGGCACCCAGCCTGTGCATCTCCTCCAACCAAGGGCCCTGGCACAGGTGTATCCACCTGCAGGTTGCAGTTCAAAAGAAAATAGTAATTCCACACAGTACTATAGTAACTAGCAGTTGCTCCCCATCTTCTCTGCAAGGTGTCACAGAACCCATTATTGAGCACATCCCAGTGCCAGCCAATGAAACGGATGTGTGTTCTAACCCTTCTTACACAACCCAGCGTGGTTACAACCGTAACGACCCATTACAAAGGACAACGAAGACAATGAGAAGCTACGTCACTCGCTGGAGACAGCAGAGCAAATGTGCCAGTCCAGGCCTGGCTTCGAACATCAGTGACAGTCAGCTCTCTGCTCCGCCTCTTCCACATCAAGAATGACACAGACTTTGCACCTGCTGACACCATGTTAATAACATGCCAGTGGCGGGAGGAAGCCAGCCAGCTGGTTCTTGATCACCACACGGAGGAACGAAGACCCCACTGACACCCCCCAGTGGCCCTAGAGGGTTTAAGACAGTCGGCTTCTGGGTTGGAATAGCAAGTGCGCATGGCGTGGACTGCCATTGGCCTTGAATCCCACCGGGAAATAGGGCACGGGAGACAGGTGAGCGGTGTTCCTGGCAGCAGACGAGAGTAAACATGAAATCTGTTCTAAGCTGCCAACTCACACCTCTCCTTCAGTGTAACAAGTGTATTACTGTTGAATTTGCAGCTACGGGCATGCCAGTTACGGTTCAAAACCCTTTCTGTTTTAGCCCGAACTCAGTCAGCCAGAATTGGCAGGGAAGGATTTTTTAAAAGGATACTTTTCAGCCATTGTTTTCCAAAGTGAATCTGAGTCCCCCTGGCTCGTGTGGGAGAACTGGTCAGGGAATTCCCCGGGGTTTCCTCAGGTCGGTGAGGAGGCCACGTGGTCCCACTCGCACCCCTGCTCCTTAACTGGTACCTTTTTCAAACAGAATTTCCACCCCCTGGAATTGTTTAAAATTTCAAACATCGAACACAGCCTCTGGGGAATCCTGGTCGAGGGCACTGGGTGCTTGCTGAGCCAGAGGGAAAAAGAAATGATTTTGAATTGAGGGACTTACTTGGGGCGATGCTGCACCGAGACCAGGGAGGACGAGGCGTCAGAGAAGCAAGAGCTTTCTAAGGGATA
>NW_005371579.1:814121-818451 GCF_000412655.1 Myotis brandtii
TCTACACCTGTAAGTTGATTTAAGCATCACAATAACCCATGTGGTCAAATACCATAATTATCATCCCCTTTTACAGGTGAGAAGACTGAGGCACTGAGGGGTTAAATAAATCACTCAGTCAGAAACACTGGTAGGGCCCTGGCTGAACCCAAGCAGTTTGGACCAAAGGGCTGTGTGTTCTTTCCCCCCATCTCCCCCGCCCCCCCGAAATGATCTTTTTAATTTATTTTTTTTTCAATTACAGTTTACTTTCAGTATCATTTTGCATTGGTTTCAGGTGTACAGCATAGTGGCTGGACAGTCATATACTTCACAAAGTGTCCCCCCCAATATTTCCGGTACCCACCTAGCACCATACTTAGTTACTTCAACATTACTGACTCTGTTCTCTATGCTGAACTTTACATCCCTGTGACTATTCTGTAACTACCCATCTGTACTCCTAATCCCTTCACCTCTTTCACCCAGCCCCCCAACCTGGCCCTCCTGTCTGGCAACCAACAGTCCACTCGCTGTGTCTCTGAGTCTGTTTCTGTTTTTGTTGTTTATTTTGTTCTTTAGATTACACACATAAGTGAAATCATATGGTATTTGTCTTTCTCAGGCTGACTGATTTCACTTAGCATAATACCCTTTAGATTACAGTGGTTCTCAACCTTCTGGCCCTTTAATACAGTTCCTCATGTTGTGACCCAACCATAAAATTATTTTCGTTGCTACTTCATAACTGTAATGTTACTACTGTTATGAATCATAATGTAAATATCTGATATGCAGGATGGTCTTAGGCGACCCCTGTGAAAGGGTCGTTCGACTGCCAAAGGGGTCGCGACCCACAGGTTGAGAACCGCTGCTTTAGAAGAAAAGGGACCCCTCGTGCACTGCTGGTGGGGATGCAGATCGGTGCAGCCGCTGTGGAGAACAAGAGGTTGTGCTCTTAATCACAGCGCCACATGTCACTCAAGCCAGTGCGTGGAGAGCTCATGCAGGAACAATTCAAGAAGCTCACTGTCTCAGACTTGCCAATCACTATCTGCTGCAAAGTGAGTTCATCTTCCCGGGCCTCAATGCCCCTTCTGTAAAGTGGCAGGAGAAACAGGAAAGAAAAGATGCTGATGGACTAAATTATCCTAAGGTCTCTTTTAGGTCAAGCATTCTCTCCTTCTTTGTTTTCTGTCCAGTCACTTCCGGGCTAAACAATTAGCAATAGATACCATTTGAGCTACAACGAATTTTAATTGATCCTCTTCCCACCCTTCCTAAGTTCTGAAGCCAAGAAGAGCTTGATGTCCCTGAGAACTCTGCTCCCTGCGTGGCCAGAAGCCCAGGCAATGACCTCACTGGAGATGTCAGGCCTCCACCCTTCCTTCCTTCCTTCCTTCCTTCCTTCCTTCCTTCCTTCCTTCCTTCCTTCCTTCCTTCCCAAACACTTAGCCTTTGGATCCTGGTTAATTTTGCTTTGTTTTGTTTTAGAAATTTAAAACACACTACTTAGTGCCGGCGACCAATTCCAGCATGTCATAATTGCAAGAGTTTCATCAAAAGGTTGATGAGACTTGGGGACTCAACAGGGTTGAGTCACACATGTAGTCACCTGTTGGGAATGGCTAAAGGCATTTCCCCAAACCTGAATAGGAAACTGATTATGGCTACCAGACAGTTAAAGGGCATCTTAATCTACATGTTATTGCCTCCTACTGGCCAAACACCTGAACAGCCGGAGGCTATTCCCCATTCTGACAATGGACTCTGTACCCTTTGAAACCTTACCCTTTGAAGTGTATTATCTCCACCTTGCCTTAGGACAAATTGTGTGAATAAAAGCAAGGGTCCTAGACAAGGAGGGACTCTTCAGTTCCTTTAGCTGAAGGTCCTCTGACCCCCCAATGCCTTTCAAAATTATATCTCGTCTCCGGACTCTTTATTAGTCTCTGGATTTCTATGTCATCTACGCGCAGCCCCTTTTCCAGATTCCTGAACCCTTCTTGATGCTGGGACATGAACCCCGGCACTTAGTTATTTAAAACACACTATTCTTGTTACATTTGTTTTATCGGTGAGGAAACTGAGGTTCGGAGAGTCCAGGTACTGAGTGCCAGGTAACAAGGTTGTAAGGGGAGCTAGGACTCACACCCAGTTCTACCTAACCTCCAAGCTGGTACCCTTTTTAGCTCACTGTGCATTGATAAGGAGAAATGGGAGCAAAATTCAAGACAAATCAGTTTAAGTGTCATCCTCTTCCTACCCTCCAGCTTGCTAAAAAAGACCGAACTTGGCTTTCCTGTTGGGCTGGTCAATATCTGCCTCTCAGAAGCTGTGTCAAGAGGGAGGTAGTGTTTCTTTAAGGAGTAACCCTTTCCCATTTCTAGACATGATGGCTTTCCTGCAAGGCTAACATTGCATTACAATGGATTTTTTTTTTTTTACTTAATTGAAATTAATGAGCTTTCCAGCTAGACTCCCTCCTCCTAAGAACCCCTCTGACAATGCTGGAAGTGCTGCCAGGTGTATCTTCGTATTCTCTTTTGTTCAGGGAAGAATAGGAACAAGACAGCCTTCTTTCCAGGGGTGTGGGGTGAGGGGGAGAGGACGGCTGTATTTTCCTCTCCTCCCCATCTGCCACTAGAACCCACTCTATTCCACTTGTGGTTTAACTCATTTTTCACACCCCTGTTGGTTTTTATAGAGTCCGCTGGTCTTTCCAAAAGGCCTCTGCCGAAACCAGGGAGGCCCGAGTCAAACTCTCAGAGTCATCAACTTTAGCCGGCCTATCTGGACATCAGCTCACCTGACTGCAGGCTAAATCTTTGGGCAAAGAGGGAATGTTTATGTACTGCAAGGGCTTTGGGCTTCCAAATGACTGACCCATACACTTATAGTTTGAAGAATTTCTGTTCTTTAAGGCTAATTTTTGTGATGATATTTCAATTTCTGTATCTTCTCGTCAAGGTAAAATATTAGTGAAACCACTGCTTGGATAGTGTCAGGATTTATCACTTAATATTGATGCCAGAAGGGTGCTTCCCTGATCCAGGGATCACTTTGTAAGTTATATAAACATCTAATTACTCTGTTGTACACCTGAAAGTAATATAACACTGTATGTCAACTGTAATTGGAAAGTAAAAAATTCATCTAAAAAAGTTCAAAAAAAAATAAAAATATTGATGTAGGTACATATTCACATGTACCCATGTGTAAATACACGCCCCCCACACACACACATACAGAAAGCAGCTTTCCCCCACTGCTTTCCACATTCACATGTGCCCATGTGCAAACACACACACACAAACACACACACATACACACACTACACACACAGAGCAGCTCTCCTCTACCCCTTTCCACATTCACATGTGCCCATGTGCAAACACACACACACACACACACACACACACATACATACACACACAGAGCAGTTCTCCTCTACCTCTTTCCCCATTCACATGTGCCCATGTGCAAACACACACACACACACACACACACACACATACATACACACACAGAGCAGTTCTCCTCTACCTCTTTCCCCATTCACATGTGCCCATGTGCAAACACACACACACACACACACACACACACATACATACACACACAGAGCAGTTCTCCTCTACCTCTTTCCCCATTCACATGTGCCCATGTGCAAACACACACACACACACACACACACACACATACATACACACACAGAGCAGTTCTCCTCTACCCCTTTCCACATTCACATGTGCCCATGTGCAAATACATACACACACAGCAGCTTTCCTCTACCCCTTCCCACTTCAGAATTGTGAGAGAGGACTGTTTATTCCTATAACGGGATGTGTCCCTGCACATGATTGACGCTCCACTAGTGGGACTCCCCTGCCCTGCTGACACCTCCCTCCCTCCCTCCTTCCTGGGAGCTGGGGGCAGTGCCTGCTCTGAGAGTGGGTTTGGGAAGAAGAACCAGGTGTGTGTAGATCAGCCCCTCCCAGCCCAGCTCTCTCTTTGAAACTGACATGCTCTCAACCACATGGTAGTTTATTAGTAAAGTCCCCCTCCTGCTGGTGAGACCTTTCCCCACCCTGCCTGTATCTTCAGTGGATGACAGGTCTGCCTCATCCTAAAGCTGAGGGCCAGGGAGCCCACGGCGGCAGCTCATTCAGGGCACATCACCGATCCCGCTTCAGCAATGCCAATACCTCACCCACCATTCGATGGGTTCCTTTCCCCTCTCAACTGGCTCAGAACACAGGCGGGGAGAAGAGGAGGATTGTTTATACCAGTGGTCGGCAAACTGCGGCTCGCGAGCCACATGCGGCTCTTTGGCCCCTTGAGTGTGGCCACG
>NW_005371579.1:820044-828382 GCF_000412655.1 Myotis brandtii
TCAGGAGGAGCCCGTGCCCCTCCTCGGCGATGCTGCCCCAACCCCAGCTAGACATGACAGCGCCTTACCCTTACACACCAGGGTAACGGTCCATGACAAGAATCTTGTCATCCCCTCTGCCTCAAATATAAAATAATAAAATAAAATAAAAATATGTCTTTTAAAGCACGTTGTTTGTGCCCATGATGGACATCATTATTAGGTCTTCCCACAATCCCCCCCTTCCACAGAGAACAGCGCCCTGTGTTCCTGCAGCTTCTTTCCTGTAACCCAGCCATGGGGTTCACACAGGTTCTGCTGTCTTCCTGCAAACCCATCTCCCTGACTATGTCAAGTTCAAGGCAGTTAACCATGACACCATGTTTCCCATCCTTTCTCCTTCTCAGTGGGCTGGTGGAGGGGTGAAGCAAGCAAAAGGGGGATTCTGAATGTGGGAGCAACAGGGCTCAGAATGTAGACCCAGTGGTGGCCATGACGTGCCAAGTGAGAAAGCAGGTGCGTAGGGACGGGCTGAGGCAGAGACTAAGGCAAAGGGGACTCGGTGCTATTCATGCCGGGTCCAGCCCGGCTGCATCTCCACTGCCTGCCTTCCTGCAGCTCAGCTGGTACCACGGCCCCTGGTGGCAATTCTCCTTCCTCCTTCCTAAGTTCAGTGACTGGTTAACTATAAAATCCTAATAGAAAGTCTACCCATCCACTCTGGGGCACATACATATACATACACACAGACATGTATATCATATGTGTATATATGTCATATAGAGTATATACACATATGCATGTGTGTATATATATAACATAACTGCTGTGGAAAATGAGAATCTACTGTGCTTACATATTCATCAATTCTCATTCACACGCATATATGTGCATGTATATATATATATGTATAAATAGAGAGAACATAACTACCAATGTGTGCACATGTACATATGTGTATACATATGTATAAGTTTGTGTGTGTGTGAGACAGAGAGAGAAAGAGAAAGAGAGAGAGAGAGAGAGAGAGAGAGAGAGAGAGAGAGACTGATTTATCATAACTATTTTCCAACAATCCTTTGGAGGAGAGGGGCAATTTCTTACACATTTTTTGACCTCTTTTCGCACCAGCACCTGATTTAATATTGAGTAAATAAATATCTGCTGAGTGAAAGGATGCTGATTGTCTCGCCTACTTAATCAGATCCTGATGATCAAGCACCCACTGTATCAGCGGTCACCAACCGGTGGTCCGTGGACCACTGGTGGTCTGTGAGGTCTAAAGGTTGGAGCCCGCTGCACTGTAACACCTCGTGTGCACAGCAGTCCTACAAGGGCAGTAACCACCAAGCCACGGGCAGGGCAGCTGCTCCTCCTGGGCCGCCCATTGTAGGGGCACGCTGATAGGCATGCGTGGTCCCTGCCTCTACACCTAATCGCAGGCTGGAGAGTCACCTCAAGGGGAAGATGTGAAGTACAGAACATGGACTTCTGTGGCCCCAACACCCGAGTTCAGTTCCTGGCTGCACACTCCTTGGCTGCGGGCTTTGTCTAGTCACTTAGTACTTATTCCCTGAAAGGTCCCTCTTGCTGTGAGAAGGTGCTCTAGCCTCGCCCTTCCTGAGACAGTCTGAGCTGTGTGCACGGGGGACATCCCTGCAGAGGATAGGGTGGTCCTAGGGCAGGGGTGGGGAACCTTTTTCTTCCAAGGGCCATTTGGATTTGTATAAAATCATTCTCAGGTCACACAAAATTATCAGCTTAAAAATTAGCCTGCTATGTTTGGTCAGACATTTAATTAACTCACCCCTCATGCCTTGCCAGGGCCAGACCAAATGATTTCACGTACCTTATACGGCCCGTGGGCGGACGTTCCCCACCCTGTCCTAGAGGATAAGTCTCAGCGCCCCATAGCTACTCCTGCAACAGGCAAGGCCCAAGAATGCCCACGAGACAACACAGAGTAGCCAACAAATGGCCCAGAGAAAGCCTGACCCGAAGCTGGGCCCAACCAGCCAGAGACAAAGCCAAAGCCGACAGCAGGAACGGGAGGAGGCCGAGTAATTAAAAGGCGCAGTGAGGATTCCGTGATAAGGGGAAGGGTGAACAGTGGCGTGGTGGGCAGAACTATCTCGGGGCCACTTTCAAATCAGGAGAATAAACAGACGAGGCTCAGGGGAACCCTTAGCGACACTGGCGCCTCGGTGGCCCAGCCTCCTGCCCAAGCAAGAAGCTGCTGACTCGTCAAATCTGTTGCTTAAGAGAGTAACTGCTTACACGTGGCTAAACACTTTTTCGTTGGCAAAGCACTTTCCTTATGTTGCCTCACGTTGGATTCTCTCAAGTACCCTAGAAAGCAGGCAGTTCGGATTAATGGGAGAGAAAACCAAAGCACAGAGGTTAGGTGAATTGCATGAGGTCACGTTGGCAGCGAGGGGCCAAGCTGGGGCCAGAACTCAGGTCATCTGATTCCAAAGCCAGAGTCCTCTCTGCCCACCATCACCGCCCCCACTGGACTGAAGGACACCAGCAATGACAGCCTGACTGCCGTATGGAGAGCAGAGAAGCTGGGTGCCTGCAAAGGGCCAAGTACCAGGCTGGACCCAAGCATTTTCTAAATGTTCCCCAGGGGGTTCCAATGTGCGGCCAGGATTGAGAACCGAGGGACTAGAACAGTTTTTTTCAAGCTTTGTCACACAGCAGAAGCACCTGGAGATTTGTTCCAACAAAGAATGCTGGGCCCCACGCCCCGGGTTTCTGATGTAATAGGTCTGAGTGGGGCCCATTAATTTTCACTTTTCATAAACTGCCAGGTGGTTTTTTTTTGGGGGGGGGGGAATTGAACATATTCTAAAATAGACTGTGGCAATGCTTGCACAACTCTGAGAATATATCAAAACTACTGAATTGTACACTTTAAATAGGTAAATTTCATGGTATGTAAATTACATCTCAAGAAAAGAAAAAAGGAAAGTTTGAGCAAATTTAAATAAAAATGCTTCAAGAATGATTAATAAGAATAGCAGGAAAATAAGTCAAGGATTCAAGGCAAAAATCATTTCAAAGCGTAATTTTAAATTGATAAAATAGTAATTCCAGAGTTAAGATGGAAGAATCATACATTTTAAAGGTCTAAAAATATGACAAGATATGAAAAAAGCTTTTAAATATTAGATGAGAAATTTATAAAAGCACACTTTTTGTGACAGACTTCAATACACCTTTCTCAGACTTTGAGGGAACAGGATGTACAAAGAAGAGAATGACATAGAAGATTTAATCATTTAAACAGTTTAATAAAACTAAGAAAGTATATATACAATTATACTAACATCAAGCAGAAAATACACCTTTGTAAGCGCCCGTGTGATGTTTATAGAATTTAATTATACCGTAGACATTGTTGAGGCCACATCCTCGGGCAGCATGAGTTAGAGCTAGAAATTAACCACAAAGTGTAATCAAAACAATGTGAGAAAACCACTTGAAAATTAAACAACATTCTATTAAATCAGGATTGCTTCAAAGGAGAAATAAAAATTATAATTACATGCTATTTAGAAAATAGCAAAAATGAGAACAATATTTATCAAAATCAATGGGAAAAGGTTAACATTGACCTAAAGTCAAATCCCTTAAAAGCCTCCATTATTCAATAGAAAATATTGTAATTAGAGTAACTAAGCATTTAATTAAAAAAAAAACTAACCATAGTAACACAAAATCAACATCAAGAAAGGAGGAAATGTCCCTGGCTGGTTTGGTTCAGTGGATAGAGTGTGGGCCTGCGGACCGAAGGGTTGAAGAGTTTCGGGTTCGATTCCCGGTCAAGGGCACGTACCTCAGTTGCAGGCTCAATCTCTGCCCCAGTCGGGGCCTGTGCGGGAGGCAACTATTCAATGTGCCTCTCTCACATTGATCTTTCTCTCTTTCTCTCTCTTCCCCTCCCTTCCACTCTCTCTAAAAATCAATAGAAAAATGTGCTCGGGTGAGGATTAACAAAAACAAAAAGAGAGAGAGAGAGAGAGAAAAGGAATAAATGATTGTGTTAAAAGCAGATATTTGTGAATTACAAGTAAATAAAATAGAATTCTTAATTAAACTTTGGAAGTAATTCCTGGACTCTAATTAATGATGAGATAATGACAACACTAGACATCCAGAGAGACTTCTCAGAATAGCATATAAAATGATGGATAAAATATGGAGCTTGAGTTTTTAAATGCATGATTCAGCTGGCTCGGAAGTCAGACAATTCTTAAAAGGCCAAAAAAACTAAAATAAAAAGAATAAATGCAGAGACCTAAGTGAGCCTGGTAGCACCATTTGCCCCCAGGACTGACGCCATTGCCTGGTGACCTAGAGTGTGAGTGTTAAAAGATTCCAGGTATGATGGGGGCAAAACACAAAGTCAGAAGACAAAACCTGGGAAACACAGATGGGAGACCCTTGCATAAAGCCAAAACCCTCTAAGGGCAATGCCATCCTTGGTGAACTGAAATGAAACACACACACACACACACCATCAGAGATAGACAATATGGATTCTGGTCTCTCTTGGACTTAGCTCAGGCTCATGTAAAATAATAAATGAATAAAAAAAGGCTTAACACCATGAACTTGACACATGCATGAGTTTTAAGTACCTTGACCATTGCCCTCAAAAATAAAATAAAAAATATAGTTTGAAGTATCCTGGCATGACAATCCTCCATAAGTCTCTGGCAGTACAAATGTATTCTTCTCTGGAGAAATGCGCCTTAAATTTACACCTCAAAATCCCCACAGCTAATGTTTCACAAAACATCATCTCATAATCATCAATCACATGACTTTTTCTAAGGAATTAGGCCACCATAATCCAAAGCAGCAGATACAATTAACCATAGCCACAATGACTGAAGATACAGGACTTATCAGATAGACAACATAGAGTTGGATATATAATTTATTTTAAAACTAAAGGAATCAAAGTGATTTCCAGTTCAATGCAATCCCTAACAAAATTACAATGACCTTTTTTGTGTGGCAAAAATAGAAAAATCATTCATGTGAAATGTTAAGGGACTCTGAATAGCCAAAATAATCTTGAAAAGGAAAAAAAAGTTGGAGGACTTACACTTCCTGATTTCAAAACTTATTGCAAATCTACCAAATCCAACAGCAAAATTAAACAAAAATGTATTCATAATTACCAAATAGGACTTATCCAAGAAAGCAAAGATCATTATAAGGAGGTCTATTAACATTTCATGTGACTATATTTAAGAAAAAAATAGGAATGACAATAGCAGTCAACAAGATTCAAAGTACATTCTATAATTCCCAAATTTGTGTTTGGGGAGGAAATTAGAAATCGAAAATATTTTAACATAGTAAGATTTTATGTCTTAAACTAACTAATAACATTATCCTGAAAATGAAACACTGAAGAGAATTCCTATTAAAACCAAAGGCAAAAGCAAGCTCGTCGTCATCATTATCACTTAGCATTGTTCTGAAAATTCTCACCAACGCAATTAGAATGAAACATGAAGAAGGAAAACAATTATTGAAAAGATAACAAAATTATCACTTTGCACAATAATGCAATTATATTCTTGTAAAACTCAATAGAGTCGATTTTTGAAACACGTCTTTTAAGTGAGTTTTGCAAAGTAACTTCATAGAAGGTATTTTCATATGTACCAATAATAATCCACAAGAAAAAGACAAAAAAGGCATTTTTTAATGGTAACCAAAACATAAAATTCTGAGGAATAAAGACTTTTTAAAGAAGAAATAGAATCGATGGGATACATCCAAAAATTTTCTGAAAAAAAAAAACAAAAAGCAATAAACTTTCAAATATATTTTAGTATATAGGCAAAAATATTCATGTATGAGAAATTTGTACTTGAATTCTTCTGAAATTAATTTATGGGCTTAATTAAATCCTAATTACATTCCTAGTGGAATTTTTTTGGACTTTATTAAATTCTTAAGTTCACCTGGGGGAAAAAGCAATAATACAAACAAAACAGATTAATAAGAAAACTGCAGAGAATTGTTTTAGAGTGATTAGAAGAGAATTTCCCTACAAAAAAAAAATTAATGAATCAAAACATACAGCCATGAAAATTGTGTGATAAAAGCAAAAGAAGAAAGATTATAGAGGAGAGTGTTTGAGAAATAAGACCAGTTCCTAATTGAGAAGGGAGGCCTCATAAATCAATGAGGAAATGAGAGGTTATTCTGACTATGTTCACAGAGGGATCCACTATTGGGTAAGAGGAATAAAATTATACCCTCAACTGCACCACCAAAAACGAACTGTGCTGATAAAAGTAAAAATAAACAAATATATAAACCCGGAATCAGAAATCTAGGGGGACATATACGAATGAGTGTTCACCTGTCTTCAGCCAGCTGGGACTTCTTCACCAAGTCCCGCCTCTCTCCTCACCCCCGTCTCCAGCCCATCAATCCCAGGGACCCAAGTGCTAAAGCAGGCCTCCACTGCTTCCCTCTCTCTCCATCTCAGTGCCACCTCCTCAGCCCAGGCCACTCTCCCCTGGACCACTAAGGTTGTCTCCATGGGTCTTCCCCATGCATCCCTCCCATCCTTTCCCCACCCAGCAGCCAAAGTGACCTTTATCACACAGCCATTGATTTGCATTACTGTTCTGCTTCCTTCTCTTCCTGACTATCTTAGAATGCATTCTAGAATCTAAAAACTTGTGTTACCTGATCCCTCGCTGCCTCTCCAGTCCCAGTTTTGCTCATCTCCCCTCACTCACTGCTCCTCCAGCTACAGTGCCTTCTGTCAGTTTCTCAAAAGTAACAACACTGGGGGAAAAATAACAAAAATAGTCAATGAAAGAAAGAGCTAAGAGAAAATGGAGACAGATTAGATTATGTCAAACGTTAAGCCCTCTCTACATAAAAATCATCATTGCAAAAAAATCATCATGAATGAAATGATGAAGGTGATGAACCAGGGGAGAAGGATTTGCAACACGCAAATAGACCAGGATTCGAGTGCACAGCTATTTCACAACACTTCCCAAATTAGTGAAATAGGAGCAAAAATTCTAATTGGGATCTGGGTATGACATGTGCCCAGGCAAGTCACCAAATAAATGCTTAAGATAGATAAACATGCCAAAGATGTTCTTCCTTCCTTAGTCAAAGGCATAAAAAGCTGAACTACCAGACAGCATTCTTCACCCATCACCTTGGTAAATACATTTTTCCCTTTAAAAACATTTTGGTCGAGTTATAATTTACACAAAGTAGGTAAGCATTCATCATACAGCTTGCTTACTTACATAGTTTTTACATCAATGCAATCACACTCAGATCAAGATATAAAACATTTACCGGCCCCAGAGCAGCTGCCCTTTCCTAGTGACTAACACTTCCCGCCCTGAGGAAGTAACCATCACTCTGACATCCATCTCCATAGTTTAGTTTTGCCTGGTCTTGAACTTGATTTAAACAACAGAATTTTATGCCTGGCCAGCGTGGCTCAGTGGTTGTGCATCGACCTATGAACCAGGAGGTCACGGTTCTATTCCCGTTCAGGGCACATGCCCTGGTTGTGGGTTTGATCCCCAATAGGGGGCGTGCAAGAGGCAGCCAATCAGTGATTCTCTCTCATCATTGATGTTTCTCTCTCTCCCCCCTTCTCCCTTTCTCCCTAAATTATATGTATATATTTAAATGGAATTTTACAGAATGGTATCTCTTCTGTACCTCTTGTTTTGCTCAACAAAATACCATGTAGGTGCCATTATCAGTGTCTCTTGCTGTTTTCTTTTTGACTTGCTGTGTGTTTTCCATGCACCTGTGGATGGACATTAGGCCCATTCCAGTGTGGCCCTGGTATGAAAAGTTCTGCTATGAATATTCCTGTACGTGTTTTTGGTGGGCATGTGTATTCATCTGTCTTAGATATGAACCTTGGAGTGGTTGTGTGGGTCAGAGATTGGGCATATGCATGGCTTTAGTAGATCATGAGAAACTGTTTTTCAAGGTTATTATACCAAGGATGGGGGCTCAAGCCTTCTGAAATGAAATTCATTGCTCTTTCTAGTCAGAGAAAGTAAAGACCGAATGCTCCTTCCTTCTGTCCTTCCTTCCTTCCTTCCTTCCTTCCTTCCTTCCTTCCTTCCTTCCTTCCTTCCTTCCTTCCTTCCTTCCTTCCTTCCTTCCTTCCTTCCTTCCTTCCTTCCTTCCTTCCTTCCTTCCTTCCTTCCTTCCTTCCTTCCTTCCTTCCTTCCTTCCTTCCTTCCTTCCTTCCTTCCTTCCTTCCTTCCTTCCTTCCTTCCTTCCTTCCTTCCTTCCTTCCTTCCTTCCTTCCTTCCTTCCTTCCTTC
>NW_005371579.1:828399-879974 GCF_000412655.1 Myotis brandtii
ATTACTGTTCTGCTTCCTTCTCTTCCTGACTATCTTAGAATGCATTCTAGAATCTAAAAACTTGTGTTACCTGATCCCTCGCTGCCTCTCCAGTCCCAGTTTTGCTCATCTCCCCTCACTCACTGCTCCTCCAGCTACAGTGCCTTCTGTCAGTTTCTCAAAAGTAAGAACACTGGGGGAAAAATAACAAAAATAGTCAATGAAAGAAAGAGCTAAGAGAAAATGGAGACAGATTAGATTATGTCAAACGTTAAGCCCTCTCTACATAAAAATCATCATTGCAAAAAAATCATCATGAATGAAATGATGAAGGTGATGAACCAGGGGAGAAGGATTTGCAACACGCAAATAGACCAGGATTCGAGTGCACAGCTATTTCACAACACTTCCCAAATTAGTGAAATAGGAGCAAAAATTCTAATTGGGATCTGGGTATGACATGTGCCCAGGCAAGTCACCAAATAAATGCTTAAGATAGATAAACATGCCAAAGATGTTCTTCCTTCCTTAGTCAAAGGCATAAAAAGCTGAACTACCAGACAGCATTCTTCACCCATCACCTTGGTAAATACATTTTTCCCTTTAAAAACATTTTGGTCGAGTTATAATTTACACAAAGTAGGTAAGCATTCATCATACAGCTTGCTTACTTACATAGTTTTTACATCAATGCAATCACACTCAGATCAAGATATAAAACATTTACCGGCCCCAGAGCAGCTGCCCTTTCCTAGTGACTAACACTTCCCGCCCTGAGGAAGTAACCATCACTCTGACATCCATCTCCATAGTTTAGTTTTGCCTGGTCTTGAACTTGATTTAAACAACAGAATTTTATGCCTGGCCAGCGTGGCTCAGTGGTTGTGCATCGACCTATGAACCAGGAGGTCACGGTTCTATTCCCGTTCAGGGCACATGCCCTGGTTGTGGGTTTGATCCCCAATAGGGGGCGTGCAAGAGGCAGCCAATCAGTGATTCTCTCTCATCATTGATGTTTCTCTCTCTCCCCCCTTCTCCCTTTCTCCCTAAATTATATGTATATATTTAAATGGAATTTTACAGAATGGTATCTCTTCTGTACCTCTTGTTTTGCTCAACAAAATACCATGTAGGTGCCATTATCAGTGTCTCTTGCTGTTTTCTTTTTGACTTGCTGTGTGTTTTCCATGCACCTGTGGATGGACATTAGGCCCATTCCAGTGTGGCCCTGGTATGAAAAGTTCTGCTATGAATATTCCTGTACGTGTTTTTGGTGGGCATGTGTATTCATCTGTCTTAGATATGAACCTTGGAGTGGTTGTGTGGGTCAGAGATTGGGCATATGCATGGCTTTAGTAGATCATGAGAAACTGTTTTTCAAGGTTATTATACCAAGGATGGGGGCTCAAGCCTTCTGAAATGAAATTCATTGCTCTTTCTAGTCAGAGAAAGTAAAGACCGAATGCTCCTTCCTTCCTTCCTTCCTTCATCTCTTCCTTCCTTTTTCGATCACTCCCCCTCATCCCATCTTTCCAACCTTTAACCTCTCACTCCACCTCTCCCCAGCTCCAACCCCTCCCCTCCTCTTCCCACACCCCGTTTCAGATCACGTGCAGCTGGGGGATGCTGCTGGCGTGAGCAAGCCTGGAGCTAGGTTCTGAGCGCCTTGTACCAGCAGCTGCCTAATTAGAGGCGCCATTTGTGGTCCAGTGAGGTCTGCACCAGCCTAATGTGCTCACGGAGCTGTGCGGGGGCCAGCAATTACGTCCAGTTTCCTGTTAGCAGAAGGGCAAGAACATCTGTATCAAGAGCGTTGAGAGAGCCTCGCCCAGGGTCCTCCAGACCCGGAACGTGCAGCAGGAGCCAGCAAGGACTCTCATGAAGCGGGCCACCCATTACTCACTCCCTGGCACAGCTCAGCTCCCCCTGTCGCCCGTCTCTCTTGCCCAGGGGAGATGACTTCCTTTCTGCCCCTGGAATCAGATCTCTGTCCAGCATTTATTATTGAAATGGGAGAACTGGGAGAAATTAGGAGCACAGATTCTTAAACATAAGAACACTGAGGTGTGTTGCAAAGTCAGTTGGTTCCTAATGATTAAAAGACTCAAGTCTCCAAGCGACTCCCATGTCTAGTGGAAAGATGACCTCTTCCCCCACAGTCACATTCCTTTCATGTACGATTCCCAGTGGGAGGTGTGCAGGAGGCAGCTGGTCGATGTTTCTCTCTCATCGATGTTTCTAACTCTCTATCCCTCTCCCTTCCTCTCTGTAAAAAATCAATAAAAATATTAAAAAAAAAAAAGACTCAAGTCTCCAAGCGACTCCCTTGTCCAGTGGAAAGAAGATGACCTCTTCCCCCACCGTCACATTCCTCTCACGTACGATTCAATATTCATGTATTCAACTCTCCTGGCAGCTGCCTCATGCCAGGCAGTGGGGATTCAATGGTGAGCGAATTAGAAGTGGTGCTATTGTGATGGGTCCAGTCTAGCCATGTCTGAATCCAGTGATCACTCTACTATTCACTCAGCGACTGTTTTGTGTTGGGAAGGGATGCAGAGAGTATGAAGGAGGTAGGAGAGAAAATTCGAAGGGTCCTGAGGGGTGAGAGGGTTAGGAAAGGCATCACTTACGGAGTGGACGGTTGTGGTTACAGCATGAGGGGCCTGGGGGACTAGGGAGTGTGACTGACCCAATGGCCTAGAATGAGGCTGCTGTTGTTTGGGGAGAGAAAGGGCCAAGGTTACGATGAGAGGTAACTAATCTCCCTGGTCACTCCCATCAGCATTTCAAAGGCATGTGAAGGTTTATATCAGTTTCAGCTGTTAGGGCAGAAAAAAAACAGAACCATGGTCTAGCTATTATTTTTTGAGCATTTAGTATGTCTCATGCACTAAAGGTATTTTTTAATTTATTGCTTTGAGAGAAGGGAGGAAGGAGAGAGGGAGAGAGAGAAAAATATCAATTTATTTTCCATTTATGTATGCATTCATTGGTTGATTCTTGTATGTGCCCTGACCGGGGAACAAACCTGTAACTTTGACGTATCGGGACAATGCTCTAACCAACTGAGCTACCTGGCCAGGGCCGGTAGTATTGTCTCATTTAATTCTTACACTCATCTTTTGAGGTTGGCCCTCTGATCATCCCTGTTGCACGGAAGTGGAAACTGGGGCACAGAGCAGTTGAGTCAACTGCACAGGTCCCTCTGCCCGCAGGTGGGATGCCCAGTTTACAAAGGATTTCCGTGTCCTGTCAGAGCATCAGCCTGGGACCTTCCTGCTGGTAGCAAATCTACTGTTCTCACTGGGCCCAGTGAACCCTAGAGGTTCCCAGGGGCCCCTTCTTTCCCGAGGCCATGGTTGTAGATCCTGACCTTCCTCAACCAACCATCTGAAACACGCCTACCCACGGACCCTGCAGAGCCCAGCCAGGAAGGGTATGACGACACGTGTGCTGCGTCAGAGGAAGTCAGCACGCACAGTCCTGGGCATTCACTCAGCATGATGTAGCCCCATGAGATATCACATCCACGTAGCAAGCATGAATCTACTCCACAAACTTCAGGGTAAAAAATATCTCAGAAAACGTTCTTTTTCTGAATCAAATGGAATCTGGCTGCGCAGACCATCTCCCTAAGTTCACCCAAGAGCATAGAGCGACAGAATCAGTACAGACAAGATTGCGGTGGCGCTGTTCTTTCTTCCCTCCAGCCCCTTCTTCCTGCTCCCTCCACAGAGGCAGGGCCTCCCTCCTTCACAGGACTCCAGCCCTAAAGCCCACCTTTGGAAGGAGGAAATGTTCACTCCTTCCCTGTAGGGGAAGTGAAATTCAGCCCTCTGTGTGGGAGGTGGCAGCGGCAACATAATACACCACTGGGTGCATCCTAATGAGCTTAGAGGAGACGTGTGTGTGTGTGTGTGTGTGTGTGTGTGTGTGTGTGTGTGTGAGAGAGAGAGAGAGAGAGAAACTAAAAGAAAATACTCTAAATATGAATACCAGTAGCCTCAGCATACTGGTATTTGGGATGAATGTTACTTTTTTCTTTATACTTTTCTCTATTTTCTAAAATTGGCATGCATTGCTACCATAATCAGAAGGGAAACAGAAGTTCCTTCCTTCCCTCCTCCCTCCCTTGATCCATTCCCCCCCACCCCCACCCTCTTCTCTCAATCCCTCTCTCTGCCTTTCTCCATCCCCATCCCCCTCTCAATTGTATTCCGATCTGTAGAACTGCAGGCTGTGGAACTGCCTTCACGTAATACCAGCCCCTGCATCCCCACTGCCCTCAGGCCCTATTCCTGTTCCCTCCTGTCTAACTGCCAGGAGGTGAGCAGCCACTATTAGAATCACCAGCTTGCCTCCTGCCTCACCTGGAAACTGCAATCCTGAGAGGATTTCTTGGGGCCACAGGGGTCTCAATTAAGCCAGGAGGAGAGAGAGAGACAACTGGGACAAAGGGATCGAAGACACCACAGCGCTGGTTCTGCAATTTTGTGTGTTTTGACAGGAGTAATTTAGCTCTAATTATGCCAATAATTACGTCCTGGCCACAGTGGGAAGCTGTGGGATTGCGGCCATGGCGGTTCCCAGGGTCTCTGTTGGAAGCAGTCTGCCCCCCCACCCCCACCCCCGCCGGGGTCTCTCTGGTAAGAAAGAAAGGCTGAGCTTGGAGATGAGGGGGAGAAGGGGAGGTGGAATTCAGGTAGGAGCCGGACAGCACAAGGACCAGGCTGGTGGCTGGGCCTCAGCATCGGAGCATCAGCCTGTGGAACGAACATCAACCTCAGCGCCAGGAGCCCCAGATCCACTGCCCACTCGCTGTGCAAATGTGGACCTGTAAGGCCCTTGCTGTGCAAATGTAGTCTTCAGTAAGTCTTGATTTCCACATCCAGTGCCAATCTCACAGGCTTCTTGTGAAGGCTGAATGGAAAGTTCTAGAAGAGAGGGCTTGTGTTGGGTTTGGGCCTCCCAGCACTCTTCCTGCCTTCCTTGGGCAACTACCCTTCAACTTCCATCTGAAGAATGTCCTCTTCCCCCCCTCTGTCCACATGCCTCGGTGGGCACACTCGCCTGGCTCGAGCCCATCAACGCAGCCAGCTCTAAGGCCTCAGGTTCTCACAGGAAGAAAGTGTGTGTGTGCACATTCAGCTACAAAAGCCAAACGGAAACCGTGTGTGAGGCCACTCGAGCAACTGAAATATCAAGTAGCTGTTTTAACTTATGACACAAAGCATAATCATTCCATGTGGGACACTGCCTCTTCTGAAGCAGTTGGGTAATTCATGCTCCTCAGAAGGTCTCCTTGTGGGAGGCCTTTGGCTTTACAAGGCATGAGTACAAATTAATTACTGCCTAGCAGATGCACACTTTTATTTTTTTAAACATATTTTTATTGATTTCAGAGAGGAAGGGAGAGGGAGAGAGAGAGATAGAAGCATCAATGATGAGAGAGAACCATTGATTAGCTGCCTCCTGCATGCCCCCTACTGGGGATCAAGCCTGCTACCCGGGAATGATCCCTTGAACAGAATCAAACCTGGAACCCTTCAGTCTGCAGGCAGACTATCTATCCACTGAGCCAAACCAGCTAGGGCCAGATGCACGCTTTTAGACACAGTCTTCCAACGCAGTAGGTTCCTTGGGGAAAACTGCTACAGGGACCTTGGGTGGTAAAATGAATAGACCCTAATTCCCTTTGGCTGTAATAGTCTATGAGCATCATGAAAATTGTAAGCCTCCTGGCAGGCAGAGGGGTGGATGTGAGGATTTGGGAGCATAGCTCAGCAAACCTAAAACCATACTGACTGTTGGGCCAAGCAAGGAAGAAGGGCCAGGCAGAGGCAATGCCTTACTGGGCTCTCTCCATGAGTTTTCTCATGAAGTCCCACAAAGACCTGACAGATTGGATGACTGTTGTCATTTTACAGATGGAAAAACTGAGGCTCAGAGAGATGAACTTCCACAACTTCTCCCCGGATAGTCAAGATCGGAGGGCAGCACTTCTGAATTAAAGGCACGCATGCCAACACCAGGCACAGAGCTGCGAGCAGCCTGGAGCAGCCACCCTGCCAATTTCCAGACCCCTGGGAGCAGCTCAGAGTCTTTGTTTCTCGGAGCCAATAGTTCTAGTGTTGGACCTTCTTGGTTCCTCAAATTCTTGGTTGTGACAGAAACAGCAGCAACAAGGGCAGGTTGGTTCTGCAGGGTTATCCTGCGGTATTCTTGGAGCCTCAGATGGATGGCCACTGCTCCAACCCTCCCAAAGGCTTGGAAAATCCTGCTGCTCTGTTTAAGGCATTTCCCACTGAACTCATCCACCACAGTCTCTGCTGCCTGCAGCTGATTCCTGATCAAGTCTCACTTGCCCAACATCCTCCGCTTTCTCAGAAATGGGAGGAAAGTGAGTATCTGAGCCCAAAGCAGACCTCCTCCCTGGGGGTGATTTTCATTTCCTTTCCCACTGATTCCATTTTCTGTCCCTGGGACAGCTATGACTGGAACAGGTTTGGGGCTGTGGCTACTTCTTCCTTGTTCCATTTTGCAGCAGAAATGCTCACAGAGCATACTTATTAAAGGTGCAGTGATGAATCTCCTTTCTTAGATGCACTCTAATTTCAAATTAGCACTTAGAAAGCCCTTGCACATGTACAAGGGCTTAGCAAACATGTTTGATAGCCATTCATTCTGCTAAGATACCACCCAGGCTCTGGAGTAGGGGCTCAGAACTGGCAGGGAGAGGCTAAACATTTGTGTGGGCAGAGTAAGAACAAGCACACACTGGGATGCAAAGGGACTCACCACCCACCTGCACTCTTCCCCGGCTAGAGCCCCAGGCCTAGAGAAAGCGTTTCACATCTATCTCCGTTCTGCACAACACTCTGCAGCCATAGACACTTACTGAGCCATCCGGTGTTGTTGTTGTTGCCTGGACTGTAACATTATGATGAAAATAGTGCCTAATTCATAAAGTTGTTCTAAAAATTAAGTGAAATAACATATATACTTCATTTAAAAAGGGCTCAAGTAAGTATAGGTTCTATATAGGCACTCACCATTATTATTGTTTATTTAATTTATGAAATGGACGTTATTTTCCCATTTTACATTTGGGGACTGAGGCTCAGAGAAGTGAGATAACGTATGTAAAGTTTCTGCTGCCACTTCCTGTCTGCCTGACAAAATTTCACCCTACTTCCTGGCCCAGCTCAAACACTCCCTTGTTTATGAAGCTCTCTCATACATGCACACTTATGCACATGTGTGCACATGTGTAAACATGCCATGCGCACATGCACGCGTGTGCATGCACCCACACACACAGGCACACATATGTGCACACACTCATACCCTCCTGGTTAGTTGTCTGGTTTTCTTTCAGTGTATTTTGTACTTCTCATAAGACTCAACACATTTTGCCATATACAGTTCACAAGCATATGGACATTATCCCCTTTTACAAATTGTAAGATGCTAGACGATAAACATCTTATATTCTAGTATTTGAAATTGGCCCTTGGTGAGCATAGAGCCTTTCACATAATAATGACAAGAATCCTGACATGTGCATATGGATTCCCACTTTGTAACCATTTTTCATTTGCACCCAGCGTTCTGTTCTCACCCTCTCCACACCTTACAATAAAGGGGCAGAGGCTGAGAGAAGTGACGCCACATAGCTTGTAAGAGGAAGAACTGGGGTTTGAACCCAAGCCTGACGCTACTGTTATTTCAGTAGGAGTGGAACGGGCTGGACAGAGTGAATGGAGCAGAGTGGAGCAGAGCAGAGCAGAGCGGGGATGCAAGAAGGGACTGGAGAGTCAAAGCCTGTAGCAGAGGGCAGAGAGAACAATGCGTGCGGTAGAACATGGCATTATCAGATCCGAGAATCACAGAGGAACAGGACAACTTGACCACTGGACCACATTACTGCAAGAAAGCCACTTGTCCTTCCTTTTGTTCAAGGCTGTTGTGAGAATGAAATGAGGGGGAAATAAAACCTAGAAAATGTTGAGGAAGAAACAGAGATCCTACAAACATAAAGGACTGCTCACGTACTTGCAGGAACAGGACAATGACAAGGCATCCCTCCGAGTCAGCATGTCCTGACCTGGCCATGCTGATGTCAGACAATGCAGGGAGAGCCATCATTCCCTTTGCCTCTTAGCAAGTGCAGTGTTCATGTCTCCTCTCCATGGAGCTCAGATGTGTCAAAGCAGAAGATGAGGACTAGACCTACAGGCTCAGGTCGGCCTGAAAGGGACTGGCTCCTGAAACGAGCCTGGGTCAGCTTTCTGGCAGGTCAACCAGAGGCAGGAATCCCAGCAGGGATAACACTGGGGATCTGAGGGGAGCCTGGGCCAAAATCCAGGCCCACAGCTTATGGTCAGCACCTGGGCACCCCAAGCAAAGGCAGCAAGGATCCACTTCACATAATAGGTTTTATAGATAGAACTCCATTTTTATCATTTTTGTGCACAAAACGATGGGCACCTTTTTCATAGGCCAAGTATCATGCCTTGGTCAGGAACTTGGCTACAAGAAAGTTCTTAGTCACATCAACTCAGATGGAGGCAGAGGGCCAGAGTGAGTCTAGGAGCCACATTTCTCTGATGCTGAGCCACTGGACACCTCACTAGCAACTGGTCAAGTTCAGGACTGACCAGGCTGCTCATCTAAGTGGAGGGCAAGAGTGTTTCCATCTTCAGGAGCTCTGGGTCTGGTATCTGTCCTGACCGCGCCCCCGCCCCCCCACACACACACAATAGAGACCTGGTATCATCTGGATTCAGAATAAGCCATGCCCCTGCTTCCTAGAGGATGGGATGTGTGTTACTAGGACGGAGGCTCCAGCGAGCTAGGAGCCCACTGCATCTTCAGCTGCTTCCAGACCATCACAACCGAGTTATATGAGAGTCCAAAGAGCACAGAGAGGGCCAAGGACGAAACATGTGGTGTGATCAGGGACCAAGGCCACAGAGCAAGTCATTCTTATTATTTTTCATGTATCAAACATGACACATCGAAGATTGTCCCAGACGATAAGGAGCTTGCATGAAACAGACATGTAAATAAACTCCGATGATCTGTGAGCAACGTGCCATGCCACGGGCAAGCACATCACTGTGAGGGCTCAGAGGAGAAGTGTCTTAACTGGCCTGGGGGAGTGAGGGAAAGCTTCCAGGAAGAGTGGAGACGTAGCCCGAATATTGCAGAATAAGAATGAACCACTGGCTGACTAAGAGGAAGAAGGGCATCTGGGAAAACACTGAGTGAACATGTGGTGTGATCAGGGACCAAGGCCACACACACAGCAAGTCATTCTTATTATTTTTCATGTATCAAACATGACACATCGAAGATTGTCCCAGACGGTAAGGAGCTTGCATGAAACAGACATGTAAATAAACTCCGATGATCTGTGAGCAAAGTGCCATGCCACGGGCAAGCACATCACTGTGAGGGCTCAGAGGAGAAGTGTCTTAACTGGCCTGGGGGAGTGAGGGAAAGCTTCCAGGAAGAGTGGAGACGTAGCCCGAATATTGCAGAATAAGAATGAACCACTGGCTGACTAAGAGGGAGGAGGGCATCTGGGAAAACACTGTGTGCCAGGTACTCTTCTCGGGACTAGGGACATAACAATGGATGAAATAAATATGGTCCCTGGCAAGAAGGGCATCTGGGAAAACACTGAGTGTACTCTTCTCGGGGCTGGGGACATAACAATGGATGAAATAAATATGGTCCCTGGCTTCGTGCATTGCTTGTAACTACTTTACCATACACATGAACATAAGTCCTGGTTGATATTCCTGAAAAATTTGCACAGGACAAAGCCCAGCTAATCAAAGGCAAAGTAACCCTGGATTTAAATAGGTGAGACTTGGGCTGAAAATCCAATGTATAGACCTCTGGCAAGATGGACATGGCAACACTCAGCAGCCTTTCCCCTGAGATAAACTTAAATACTTCTCACCCCAAGAAGATGGTGCCGGCTCTATCTTTACACCAAAGCTGTACCCCAGATCTCACAGGCATGAAGGAAGGTCTGCTCCCCCACGAAGGGCGAGCCTTAGCCTGCGTTCCAGATTGCAACCAGATAGAACTGACACATGCAGAGGGACTAGAATTTGGCCAGGGAGGAGCTTGGACGCAGGTAGAGACACATCCGTGAAGAAGGTCAAGATCAATTGCTTGACGGTCCATCCCAGAACTATTTAGATCAGCGGTTCTCAACCTGTGGGTCGCCAACCTGTGGGTCTCGACCCCTTTCACAGGGGTCGCCTAAGACCATCGGAAAACACATATATAATTACATATTGTTTTTGTGATTAATCACTATGCTTTAATTATGTTCAATTTGTAACAATGAAAATACATCCTGCATATCAGATATTTACATGACGATTCATAACAGTAGCAAAATTACAGTTATGAAGTAGCAACGAAAATAATTTTATGGTTGGGGGTCACCACAACATGAGGAACTGTATTAAAGGGTCGCAGCATTAGGAAGGTTGAGAACCACTGGTTTCGATAATTTTATGGGCAATTGCTCTAGGAGCCCATTCTCCAGACTAACTCAGAAGCCGGCCCTGGAACGTGGACTCCGAGCAGATATGAGAGAGGGAATAAGAGGATGCTGACCACCCGGAATTTTCAACTTCCACTCTTTGAGTCCTCTTTGTAGCTGTCCGGCTTGAGGTGGAAGTGGCCCCCGTGGTAGCGGCCACAGAGAGTGAGGAGCATGTGGCCCAGGGGGCAGGACAGACATGGGGACTGGCAGAGGTCTGCAGGAGACATGAAGTCAGAACCAAGACTCTGGGAGCAGTGCCTGCTCACTCTGCCCCAGCCAGCTCTAGACAATTCTCCCCAGAAAGTTTTGAGAGAGAGAAAGAGAGCGAGAATTATCTTACTGACTTGAGAAGCACTGACCTTTTAATCCGTCTTTCCAAAGAGAAAATGGTTTGTGCTGCACAATTTCTTGGAGTCAATGATCCTGAAGACATTCCTTGAAACAGACTCTCATAAATCTCTATCTGTACAAGTTTAAGAGATAATGAAGCGCTTTTGATTCTGAAAACCAGCAGTTCTCGACAATTTAAAGACCCCCAAATGCATTCATCTCAAACTCTTCTCTTTTTGGACCCAAAGACCTTTCCTCCCATTCTCACTCAGCCTCACAATAATTCAATCAAAACAGTGCTCCCTGCGCATATCTTCCTGTCCAGTTCTAGAAACTCCCCATAGGGATACAAGATGAACAAGAGTACGGGGCCCCTATGCTCAAAGAACTAGGATCTGGGACAAGAGCAAATTCAACGAGCTATCCCACCACTACTGCCAGGTGCTAGAGGTGTAACGGTGATCCAGAAAGACACACTCCTCATTAGATTTAGGTCAAAATCTAAAAAGCTATTGAAAATAGGTAATGAGCAAATCAGGGGCCCAGATAAGTGGTGGGGAGAGGAAAGAAGCTCAAAACTTCCACTGATTGGAGTGCTTGCTATGAGCCAACTTAAGGAGGATGCTTTGCTTATACACTGTCACAGAATTCCACAAGGAAGGGCAGTGATTGTGCCCATTTGTGAGGAATGTAACTGACAGGCCCAGGATCCCATAAAGAGTATAATGACAGCAGAGACAGCCTAGGTCTAATGTCAAGTGTGTTCTCTCAGCTGCAGGGGAAATGCTACACTAGGAAGACATGCCCAAGATGCCGGCTCCAGAGCCCAAAGAGGTGGCTGGCTCCCAAATTTGTGAAGCTCGCTAAAGCAAACCCCTCATTTGTTACCGGGGTTCACTGAAATGGATGCGACTCATTATAGACCGAACATACGCTGCTCTTTCCTCGCCTCTGGCCAAAGCCTCTTGCTTAGAACTCCTGCTTGCAGCTCCCTCTGAGTGAAATGAAGATCCCCACACCCCCATGCCTTTTGTTCCTGGTGATGCCAATGTTAGTTTTCTAGGGCAGCTGCAACAAATGACCACAAACTTGGTGACTCACAACAATAGAAATGTATTATCTCCCATTTCCAGGGGCCAAAAGTCCAAGATCACAGTGTCAGCAGGGCCACACTCCCTCTGAAGTTTCTAGAAGAGAAACTTGCCACTCCCAACTTATGGTGGCTCCTGGCATTCCCTGGTCTGTGGCAGCATAACTCCAGCCCCTGCCCCCGCCTCCTTCCCTGAGCCTCTGTGTCCTCTCTTCTTATTAAAAGGAATGTACAGACCCGGGCGTGCATGTACAGTGCGATTGAAACTTCGTGGCCTGCCTCCTTTCCTGAGCCTCTGTGTCCTCTCTTCTTATTAAAAGGACACCAGTCATTGGATGTAGGGACAACCCTAATTCCAGGATGATCTCACCTTGCTATCATGAACTAGCTATGTCTGCATAGACCATATTTCCAAAAAAGTCACATTCTGATGTTCTGAGTGGACATGAATATTTGGCAGATACTGTTCAACCCACTACTAGACCCTATCATCTACTTTGTTTTATAAAGACAGTTAGATGTTGACCAACTCAAAATATTCTTTCCTAAGTTTATATTACTAGTGAAGTATGAGAATAAAAGGAAGAGGACCTGGTCTACACTGGCCTGAAACATTTTTTTGATGTTGTGAGGTCTGCTTGTAACAATATGGAATATTTGCTGTGAGATATTACTTTTAGTATTAACCTCATTACTTCCCAACTGTGTGACCTTGGATAATTTATTTAACGTCTCCATTTCTCAGATAAGAAGTGGAGGCTTAGAGAGGTTTAGAAATAACTAACCATCCACCAAAGATTTTTGTTATCTCTTCAATAGTATAGGTTATTGCTTAAAAGTAGCTCACCAGCCACAGATCACATTTCAAGTTCTCCTTTCAACTTGCTGGGGCCCAGTGACAACATTGCTCATGGAATGTGTCACCTCCAAGCTGAGTTGGTTCAGAAGTGGTTATACCTTCTCTATCCTTATTCCCCCATTTGCAGACTGAATTAAGGGGGCTCTGGGAGCCTAAGAGAGGGTGGAGCCCCAACATGGGCAGAGTCTGAGCCCCTGAATCACCACATGGAAGGTCCCCGATAATAAGGAACACAAACGTCAGACTCGTAAGTGAACATGAAATAAATATCTGACGCAGTGTCACTTGGACTTAGGGCCTTATTTGTTATAGCACATCCTCTCACCTAAATGATGCCCTACCGAACGCCATGGAATGGGAGGGCGGAAATACAACTAGAATCTAACTTCAATCCCCATTTTCTCCCTGCCACACTTTTTTGTTCTAAGATATGAAAGGGAGCAGGCTCTGGAATCAGGCCAGAATCTCCATCCCAGAATCAAGACAAGTGTTTGGCTGGAATAGAGCTGATCCTAAATCTCTCAGGAAACTGACTTTGATGAATGCTGTGCAGAAAAGCAAGTAATATTGGGAAGGCAGATGGGAGTGAGCTCAAGGCCGAATTTGGAGGGAAATCTCCCCTTGGATGAGCAAGTCCTCAGTTTCTGCAAAGGGGAGGGGGATGGGGGGGGGGGTCTTTGAGATGTTGAGTGACCTCTTTCAGGCTTATCGATCCCTCATTTTCCATACAACCAACCCAACCGAGAGCAAATCTCAAGTTGGTTCTTCTAATAAACCCAAGCTTTCTCCTGCCACAGAAATGTATGGGCCTCACAGAAAGAAATCCCTAACTACAAATCCAAACATCAGATATTAAAAGTCAACGGTTGGCGTTAAAAAATAAAATAACATAAAAAGAACGCTTCTTGGATAGTAAGTATATTCCTTTGAAAAGCCTTTGTATGTTCCCATTATTGAAGTGGAGGTATTTTATTCAGAGAAGCGTAAGAAATTGGAAGCCATTGTAGAATATCCAGAGGAAGTTCGCGGGTGGAATTTTCTGAGACTGAAGGCATGTTTGAGCAAACACTTAGCGTTTTACGATGCATAGGAGATCCCAATGGAGCTGGGCTGTGTTAGGTGGTGGACAGGCCTTTATTGCTGCATTAAATGTCCTGTGTTATTCTTAGTTTTGTACATTCCCAGCCCTGGGTTTGAAGCCTGACAGATGTGATGTTCAGGAATTCATCACAAGGTTTTGATCTTTGAAACCCAAAACAAACTCTGATCCAGCCATCCTGGCTTCCTCCCAAGGGAGAGACATTCACAGGGGATGACAAATGGGGAAATTCAGTAAAATTTTATTATTAGTTGAGCTTCTGCCCAAAGCCATGAGCAGAGCTCTTTCATCAATTAAACCGAAGAATGAAGAGGTGTTCAGCTGAAGCCTGGGAGGGAGGAATCTACCCCAACCCCAGAGACCAACCCCCACACTTAACAGATAGCAACATTTAAAATGGGGGCGGGGCAGAGAGAGGACAGAGAGAGAAGGCAAAAAGAGAGACAGAGACAGAGAAAGAGAGACTCTGTTCTCATTCCAGTGTTGCCACTGTATGTATGATCACCCTGCCCGATCAGGTTTCCAGAATCTACCTGTCAGATGACAAGGAGAAAGGCAAGCAAAGTTGGGGGCGGGGGAGGAGTCAAATTGTTTGGATGCATCTCACACACAAAAAATCTGCCCTCCCTCAAAACACAACGCTCCCTCTCACCATTTGTATGCCCTCAGGAATGTCACTGGTCCTTCTGCCTTGACACTCCTCAGATGATTGACACGGGCAATACAAAGAATAAAATACAGAAAGCTCCTAAAGCAATGCCTGGACTCAATAGAGGGGGTGCCTTCCCCAGCTCAGGTCAAAACAGGCCCTAGCGGTTCGGGGGGAGTCTGAACTGAGGCATCACCTGGGGAAAGGAGGGTGGCCAGGTGAGAGGGCGCTGGTCTGGGTGGGAGGACAAGGCAAGACCTGGGACAAGAACTGGAATTCCTGGGTCAGAAGAAACAGCCTCACTCTGGGCTGGAACACAGGTCACATGAAATCCTCAGTGAAGCTATGTATTCAAGGATTTTCCCCCACTGATGAAGCAGCTGGTTAGTTCCAGAGCCTGAGGCAAGCCAGGTGCGCTTTGGGGACTAAATGGCCTGGCCCGCAGGAGACTCGGGACATAGTGGAGCCGGGAGCCAGTCAGGTTACTACGAATTCCAGGTGCCAACCTACAGAGGAAGTGGAGTTTGGCAATCTCAGGACGAAGAGCTGCCAACATTTTTGACAATTGTCATTTGATTTAATTGTTCTGAGGCAGCATTGCTCAGCAGTAATACACTTAGGAGCTCCCAGAGGACCTGGATGTTCTAGTGGCCGCTGTGGTGTGATGGACGACTGAGTGACTCTATCAGAGGGGGCACGGGGCAGGGAGGGACGGCGACAGCTGTGCAGGGCACTGGGCGGCCCTATGGCCCTGGCAGGGACATTTCCAGGACAGAGAACTCAGCAGATCCTCGTCTGGGCCCTGATCCCTCACCTACAAATTCATTCAAGGTCATTTTGTTCAGCGTTCTCTGCCCTACCAGGGAGGCCAGGGACTGGTAGGCTTCTGTAGATCTTTCAAAGAGCGGGCCTGAGCAAGGGGTTTCCCTGAGCAGAGCTGTTAAATGCAGGCTCTATAAAGTAATAATAATTGCTCACATTTGTTGAACATTTACAATTTTCAAAGTGCTGCGTAAGTGCTTTCTAAGGATTATCTAACTTAATCTTCTAAATAATCCTATAGACTCAGAACAATTATAAAACCCATTGTTTTGATCAAGAAATTGAAGCTCATGTATGTTCATTTGCCCCAAACACACAGCTGATTGGCAGCTCATCAGAAATTCACTCCAATGCCCAACCCCCAAACTACACTCCATGAGGCCAGGACCCTAAGAGCTGGGGGAAAGCAGCTACTTGGGACCATTTCCTGCGGGATGCACTTGGCTGCAAGTAATAGGGTGCTTGACTGAGAGCAGCTTAAAGCACAGGAAGAATTACTGTTTGCTTCATGAAGGCAGCACCTCATCAATGTAAGAAGGTCTCTGTCCAAAGTCTCATCCTCGTCACCTACCATTTTTTTAAATCCTCACCTGTGGATATGCTCATTGATTTCAGAGAGAGAGGAAGAGGGAGAGAAGGAAGGAGGGAGAGGTTTTTAAATCCTCACCTGAGGATATGCTCATTGATTTTAGAGAGAGAGGAAGAGGGAGAGAAGGAAGGAGGGAGAGAGAGAGAATATCAATGTGAGAGAGAAACAGTGATTGGTTGGCTCCCTTACCTGCCCCAACCAGGGATCGAACCCAAAACCTTTTGGTGTATGGGATGATGCTCCAGCCAACTGAACCACCCAGCCAGAGCTGGGCTTCTACCTTTCTTATTATCATCCTGCATCCAATCTATTAGAAAATCCTTTGGTCTATCTTTGAAATAAATCAACAAACAGACCACTTCTCACCATCTCTTCTAGTACCTCTCTGGTCCAAGCCACCATCATGTCTAACATGGGTTATCACAGCAGCCTCTTACTGTTCTCTGCACTTCACCTTTGGCCTATAATATTACAGTAGAGGCCCGGTGCATGAGATTTGTGCACTGGGGGAGGGGGGGCGTGGTCCCTCAGCCCTGCCTGCGCCCTCACACAGTCCGGGAGCCTGCGATCGATTGCCCCCAAAAAGGTAGGCCCTGTGCACCCACCGCAGTGCTGCCGCGGGGTAGCCTGGGCCTCCTTCTTTGGGGCGATCATGGAGCCCCCCTGATTGATAGCCCCACTGGTCGGTGGCCTGGGCCTCCCTCTGTAGGGTGATCATGGGGCGATGGCCGGGCCCCCGACCAATCGCATCGCACCTGCCTTGGGTGGCCTGGCACCAGTGGGTGTCATAGCTTGGTCGTCTGGAAGGTCGTTCTACTGTTCGGTCGTTCAGTCAATTTGCATATTATGCTTTTATCATTATCGATTCTCCAAAGAGCAGCCAGAGTTATACTTTAAAACACAAGTCACCCCTTAACTCTAAATGTTCTAACATCCTTCCTCTCACTCAGCTCCCTTCCAGACCCAAAGCCCATCCCCTGCCCTCTACTGTCTCTATAATCTTGACTCCCAAGACTCTCCCCCCAGGTCAGCGTAACTGTGGGTTCTGTCTCACTAGTAGGTTATTAATCAATTTTCATAGTCATGACCAGAATTGTTCAACAACATAGAATAAAGTAGGTGATATCAGAGTGCACTGCACATAGTAAAGGTATTTTTTTTTTTCTGCAAAACTTTGAATTCAGGCTGTGTGTGTGTGTGTGTGTGTGTGTGTGTGTCCCAATATAAAATTTATGTCTCCCTGTGGGTCATGGTTCAAAAGTTTGAGCCCTAACTCACTCTGCTCCAATCACTCAGACCCTTTTTAATTTCTCCAACATGCCAATCACACCACCACCTAAAAAACGTTGCCCTCTGCCTGGCTTTCTCTTGCACCAGGTATCTGCTC
Organism: Myotis brandtii; assembly: GCF_000412655.1. Lineage (NCBI taxonomy): Eukaryota > Metazoa > Chordata > Mammalia > Chiroptera > Vespertilionidae > Myotis > Myotis brandtii. Next base: position 845,780 of record NW_005371579.1, read on the forward strand.
CCTCACCTCTTTTCCACCTCAAGGGTCGCCTGATTGGAGAGAAGACGTCTTCTCTAGTCACATCATATAAAATAGCATCACATCTCCATCCGCCCTACTTAATTCTTTTTCACTACACTTCTCATCACTTGACATACTGTAGATTAATTTTTAACTGGTTTATTGTCTGCCTTCCTCCAGTATAAGTTCCATCGGACTGTGATTTCTCTGCCCTGTCCACTACTATCTCTAGACATCTTAGTAGTCTCATTCCTGGCACATAGTGAGGACTCAGCAAATACTTTTCAAATGAATGAACTGTACAACCCAAGCAGGAAAGAGGGGGGAGCAGCTGTAGAAAAGGTTCTCTGCCCATCACACATTGTCTTTTGTCAGGGAAGCAGCCAGCAAATTCCCTCTTTCATCCCGTCATCTAGAAGTGGGACCTAGGACCCCCTTCAGAGCGATCTTGGAAAAAGAGGCATTTGATTGTCATAACTGGCTTGGACCAATCCTGACTCACTCCGAGGGTGTGGGGCATGAGCTGTCCACCTGGTGCCTGAACAAAACTGGGGGCTGCTAGCCAGGAGGCACTGTGGGGACAGGGGGAGGCTGCTAGCTGGTAACTAGCAGGACATCCACAAGGACCTCTCAATCACCAGACATGCTCCAAGTGAGATGTGAGGCCTCTGCTCCAAGGAGCACGTGGTGTGGAGGCCGAGGCAGCTAAGAAAGGTCAGGTGACTTTTCCAAAACCACACGGCCAGCGAGGAGTGAAGCTATAATTCTAACTGAGGTTGTTCTGGTTCAACATATGTCCTTCTAAACTTTGTGACTTAATCACTTTGTGTCCATGAATTTTAGCTTCCTCAAGTTTTAATTTTTTTAAATATATTTTTATTGATTTCAGAGAGGAAGGGAGAGGGAGAGAGATATAGAAACATCAGTGATGAGAGATAATCATTGATTAGCTGCCTCCTGCACACCCCACACTGGGGATCGAGCCTGCAACCCAGGCACGTGCCCTGACCGGGAATCGAACCGAGACCTCCTGGTACATAGGTTGACGCTTAACCACTAAGCCATGCCAGCTGGGCAGCTTCCTCAAGTTTTAAAAAGGGGATGCCACTGGCTATTCAGGATAATGTAGGGGCTTTAGAGCAGGAAGGATTAAGATACAATTTGCAAGTCTTAGAATTACTCTACAATTCTGACTTGTTGGAGACAGAATTTTGTCAGGCAGCACTTTCTCATTCTTTAAATAAAGACACTACCCCTCCGTCTGAGCCAGGGGTGGGCAAACTTTTTGACTCGAGGGACATAGGTTGACGCTTAACCACTAAGCCATGCCAGCTGGGCAGCTTCCTCAAGTTTTAAAAAGGGGATGCCACTGGCTATTCAGGATAATGTAGGGGCTTTAGAGCAGGAAGGACTAAGATACAATTTGCAAGTCTTAGAATTACTCTACAATTCTGACTTGTTGGAGACAGAATTTTGTCAGGCAGCGCTTTCTCATTCTTTAAATAAAGGCACTACCCCTCCGTCTGAGCCATTTGCCTTTCTTGAACATCTGTAAAGTATATAAACGTATAAAACTCCCGGACTTGAAGTCTGGACATTTTAGTTTGATCCCAGCTCTCGCTGGGTGGCTTTGGGTAAATAATGTAAACTCTCTGAACCTAAGAGTTTTGTCTGCAAAATGGAGATATTTATACCTATCTCATAAGATTGCCAGCATTATTAAATAAGAAACATATGAACATAATGAACAATAATAATAATTCAATTAATCTTCAATGCACACAACACCCCAATATATTATAACCCTTTGAAGGAGAGAAAGGGCTAGTTAACTTCTAGTTTCTCTTTATCACTTCCATGTGAAATTCTTTGCCCTAGGAAGTCAAATCTCACCAAATATCCTTTCTAGAGATGAGAATAAGGCATTCCCTAGGATATTTGATCCATCTCATGAAGAAGAGGTAGGTGGTCCCAGCCCGGTGGTTCAGTTGGTTGGAGCATCATTTGTACACCAAAAGGTTTTGGGTTTGATTCCTGATCAGGGCCCATACCTAGGTTGTGGGTTTCATCCCCAGTAGGGGGGCAATGTCTCTCTCACATCAATGTTTCTCTCCCCCTCTCTCCCTGTCTCCCTCTCTCCTTCTCCATAAAATTGATCAAAAGAAAACAAAACAACATATCCTCAGGTGAGGATTTAAAAAATAAGAAGAGTTAGGGACCCTCCTCCCAAATGCTGGGTACACTCCCAGCTGGGAAGGACGAAGCTAGACACTAGATCAGGGGTCCTCAAACTACGGCCCGCGGGCCACATGCAAATACAAATAATGTATTTGTTCCCGTTTTGTTTTTTTACTTCAAAATAAGATATGTGCAGTGTGCATAGGAATTTGTTCATAGTTTTTTTTTAAACTATAGTCCGGCCCTCCAACGGTCTGAGGTACAGTGAACTGGCCCCCTGTTTAAAAAGTTTGAGGACCCCTGCACTAGATGGAATCATGAGTGAAAGCCAACAGCTCTCTAAATGGCCAGCCCCTGCCCAGCAGACGGGAATCCACACTGCGCGGTGTCTGCCCATCAGACTGGGAGCCTTCTCGCTGCCTTCCCCAGCTCCTGGCTCAGACTCAGGACAGGCCCGGCTCCGCTTTCAAAGGCGGCTATATTTAAACAGCTACATTTTAATAGCAGTTTGGTGCGTCTCTCTCAGGGGAGAGCAACACATTCATATCCCAAGATGTTTAATGAACATTTGCATGCACAGCTCTGCTCTGAGTTCTGGGGATAAAGCTGTGAAGAATAATAGACAAAGTTCCTGTTTTGATGAAGCCTGTGTGGTAATAAATTTTAAAACAATTAAACCAGCAAAGTAGTTTCAGCTTGATGTGAGCGCCACGAAGAAAAGTAAATGGGGTAATGGGATAAAGTGACGGGGGTGGGGCAGGACAACAGTAAATAAGGAAGCTCAGGGCGAGTTTTCTGAGGTAGGAAAATGTATGTGGTAGGCACCACTGTTCTTCCAATACAGGCAGACCTCGCTGTGCGCAGTAGTGCGGGATCATAAAAATAGTCATGCAGCCCAAACAATGGGAAACATTATGACATTACGATTGCTCCTTGATCTTGGAAATGTCTGTCAAAACATTCCTGGGGAGTGGGGGGCTGGGAGGGTGGAGGGATTGAGCAAAAAAGAAAAAAAAAAGAGAAACTCAAAAAAATCATAAAATAAAGTTATCATGAATGTTATTGAAAAAATTTTAAATTAAAAACATTACTATTCCCATCACTTGTAACTCTATAGAGAAGTGAAAAAATAAAATAAGACAATAGTCCTCTTTCCCTTCCTCTGGCCCCTCTGGGACGGGGTTCTGTTTCTGCCCACGTCCCCTAGCCTTGCTGAGCACAATGGTGTGGGATGGAAGTGATTGACACGTGTGACCTCAGAGCAGTTTTAAGAACCAGCTCTGGGTTCTCCATGGCTCTCTTTGTGGTCCCAACAGGGGCTGCTCCACATGCTGGCAATGTACAATGATGTAGGACAGAGCCAGGGACACCCCCCATGCTCCTGGGAGGAGAATGAGAAACAAACCTTTATCATTCTGGCCAGCAGTTCTTAAATGTCAGCATGACCCCAAACACCCAGAGGGCCCGGGAAAGCAGAGACCCAACGGCCCCTCCATGGGGCTCCTCGTTCAGGAGGTCTGGGGAGAGACCAGGAATCTGCCTTCCTTACAAGCTCCCAGGTGACACCAATGGGGCCGCTTCAAGGCTACACTGAACCGCTGCTCCAAACCACTGAGATGTGGGGTCCATCACTATTTGTCAAAAGTTAGTACAGACCCAGGAAAAGAGCAGTTCGGGCGGAAGGGACTTCAGGACTATGGAGTTAGACAGATTGAAGTTAAAATCCACTCCCCCCACCCCCGGCCCCCCAAGTACTTATCACGGGCCAGGCATTCTTGGAGATTCACGAAGAGTTCCCACCCTCAGGAAGTATACACCTTCTGAAATGTTGCTCTAGATTTATAAACGAGGCTCCCAAATTCCATGTGATATCCAACAGAGTGACACTTAGGATTCCTTTAGATGACTCTACACTGAAGTGAGATGGCTGACTTGAGAATTTCTCCCAGAAATTTAAAATCTGGTTAAAGATGTTCTAGTTACGTGATTTATTTAGTTTATTTAATTGCTGCTGTTAAAGTCACGAAGGAGCCTGAGGAAAGAGGAAAACGAGAAGCTGAGGGCAGTCGGGTCCCACATCAATAGAGCGTGCTGCCCATTTCAGACGCCTACGCCGTCCGTGGAGGCTGCTGCCCATGATCTCCGGGGAGTGGGCAGCAGAGACCAGCTTCCCCTCCAGCTTGCCTGCCACCTGCTCGACTCCTCTCTCACCTCCCAGTTCCTCTGCATCTGTCCTTGCTCCCCACCTACAACCTGCTCAGCCCTCCACCACCCCTTCTCCATCACTCCACCCAGTCTCAGCCCCCACTCTCTCAGGGCTGCCTCTGGATGGAACGCTCTCTGTATGTTTCACGTGAGGCCTCCTGACTCCCAATTACTGTGCTTGTCCCAGTGCTTGGCAAGTGCTAAACTCTCATTAACTGTTGGACGGATGGACGGACAGATGGATGGTCGAATAGCACAGCTGTTAAATTTACGAGCTTTGGAATTTGGCAGAATGGCCTGGCATCCCGGGCCCAGAACTTACTATCTCGGTGATCGTGGGGAGATGATAATATTTTCCGCACCACGATTTTCTCAGCTGAGAAATAAGACCTATATCGTGGAGTGGAATACTCAGTAAATATTAGCTTTTCAAAAATCACTACAGAAGCTAGTGGGTTAGATAGGGAAGGCCCTTCCTTCAGGATGTGTTTGGCAATGATGGAAAAGGAGGAGATGGATGCTGAGGTGAGGAGGGAGGAGGACACGCATAAAAGATCCTAAGAATTCAAGGATGGCCAAAATGCGTGTTGGCCTTCTGAAGAGGCACGCTGATGGAAAAGGATGGAAGGGTCATCTTCGGGACCTCCATGCACACCCAGAAGGGAGTTGGAGGGGAAAAGGGGTGCATATACCCCACTTTCTCCTTCGGTAACTTTGAGAAAGTGGGGTTGGAATGAGCTTCGTCCCCATCTGCTGCTGTTCTCACCTGGGAAGCCAATAGAAAGTGGTTAACCCTAAAGGCTCTGATTCTAAATTACTTGTGATCCCTCTTCCCCTGGGGTGGACAGATAGGAGTCACTGTCTTAAAGGGCCAGTGCTCCTGCAGGAAAGTAGAACCACAGTAGCAAGTTCAAAGAGACGATGCAGTACAAGGAGCTGGTTCCGAAGGTGTTGCCAAGGCTGAGAAAGCAAAAAGAGGGAGGTGTGATAACCTGGAGATGAGAGACTGCAGGAAGCAGGGGCCATCCCCAGGGCGGGGTGGGGAGACAGGGCCCAGGAGTGCACGCCCCTCTGGGATGCCCCCTGCTCAGTGCTGGAACTGCCCCTGCCAGGAGAGATGGCCCCAGTCAGCGCTCATACCACGGAGGGGCTGCTGCTGGAAGGTCCAAGAGGGTCACCTGCTGGTGCCATGACCACCAAGGAGGGGGCTGCTGTGGTGAAAGCGAGGTCATCCCAAAGGCAGGAAAGGGGGAAGCAGATATAAGGTATTTCCCCTCAGACAGTATCTCCTCACTAACAGAACGGAACAAGGAGCAGATGGCAGGGGCATTCGGGAAATGTAATTTACACACGCTCCCAGTCTCAGTGTTACAGAAACAGGTACAGGTATAGTACTGCCTCTGGAGGGAGGAAATGGGCTGGGAGGAAGGAAATGATGACGATGACGATGGTGGTGATGATGATGGTGATGACGACGGTGATGATGATGGTGGTGGTGGTGATGATGGTGATGACGACGGTGATGATGATGGTGGTGGTGATGATGACAACAGCAACAACTATAAACAACAGCTATCACTGAGGGCCAGGCACTGTTCTAAGCACTTTGCACTTTGCAGGTATTTGCTCAGGAGGGAGAAGGAAGGAAAGAAGAGGAGGCAGAGGGAAAGAGAGTGGAGAGAAATAGCCCTACTGCTCTGAGCTTTAGCACTTCCCCCCAAGAACCTTCATTCTGTCTTTGCTCTTGCTCATATCCCTCCTCTACACACACAAAGGTTATGTAAGGAATGAACATTAATTGCATGACAGCGAGGGGCTAGGCACTGTGCTGAGAGATCATTCCCACGCTACCTTATTCGATTTTCACAATCATCGTATGTTAAAAGGGAAACAGGCTACGCGAGGTTAAATAACTCACAGGGGGTGAAATTAGTTCTGCCTGGTGTGGGACCAGGCTCCTTCAGAAGAAGTGAAAGAGCCCAGGCTGTTCTCACACAGATGCCAGATGCCTGCTCGCCCCGCTCCCTCTCAGAACTCTGCTGCTGGGGACACAGCCTCGCGCCCGCTGCCTGCTAGCTGGGCATCCCCCGAGTGAGTCAGGATTCTCTGCCTGGGCGAGCCTCTCCGGCCATAGGGGATTGGCTTTGAGAAAGGGGTTTTGAAGTTGACAATAAAAATAATTTCCCCCTCGATGGAACTGAAATGGTAGATCATGAAAGGCTGTCAAGCAAAGAATAGTTTAAAGGAAAGAAGGAAAATGTAAGTGTTGCCAAAACCCATTTCCCTCCCCCACAAAAAAGGGGAACTAATTCAAGACAATGAACTATCTAAACGGAATAGTCAGAAAAGACTAGTCTGTTTCCCTTAACTTTACTGAGTATTCTTGACATACCACATTAGTTGAAGGTGTACAATGAGATAATTTGGTGCATGTATATATTGTAAAATGACTGGAATAACAAGGTTAGTTAACATCCATCTCCTCGCATGATTACCATTTTCTGTGGCAATAGCATTTAAGATCTACTCTCTCAGCAATTTCCAAGTACTGGTACGTAATATAGTATCATTAACTATAGTCTCCGTGCTGAACTTGCTCATCTAATAGCTGGAAGTTTGTACCCTTTGACTGACATCTATCCACCCCTCTCTCCGCCCCCAACCCCTGGCAACCACCATTCTATGCTCTATTTCTATGAGTTCAGCTTTTAGAGATGAGGACATATAGTATTTCTCCTTCACCGTCTGACTTATTTTACTTAGCAAGTGCCATCAAGATTCATCCATATTGTCATGAAAGGCATGGTTTCCTTTTTTATGGCTGAATAATATTCATATATACGACATTTTCTAGATTTTTAAAAAGATTTTATTGATTTTTTTTTAAGAGAGGGAGAAAGGGAAAGAGAGACAGAGAGAAATAAACATCAATGTGAGAGGGAAACGTCAACTGGCTGCCTGCCTCGTACCTGTCCCACACCGGGGACCACAACCTAGGCATGTGCCCCTATGAGGAATCGAACGGGTAACCTTTCAGTGTATAGGATGATGCTCAACCAATCATCCAGGGCATATATATTACATTTTAATTATCCATTCATCTGTCAATGGATCCTTCGGTTGTTTACATATCTTGCTCATGGTGAATAACGCTGCAGTGAACATGGGAGTGCAGATATCTCTTTGAGAGGCTGATGGCATTTCCTTTGGATGTACACCCAGAAGTGGGATTGCTGGATCACATGGTAGTTCTCCTCTTAACTTTTTAAGAAATCTTCATACTGTTTTCCACAATGGCTGCACCAATTTACATTCCCAACAACAGTGCACCAGGGTTCCCTTTTCTCCACACCTTCGTCAACACTTGTTCTCTCCTGTCTTGTTGATAATAGCCATTTTCACAGGTGTGAGGAGAACTCTCACTGTGGTTTGATTTGCATTTCCCTGATGATTACTGATGTGGAACACTTTGTCATGTACCTGTTGGCCATTTGTATGTCTTCTTCTGGAAAATGTTTATTCAAGTCCTTTGCTTGTTTTTAATTGAATTGTTGTTCAGTGGCTTTTTTTGTTGTTTTGTTTTTGATTTTGCTATGGAGTTGTATGATTTCCTTATATATTTGATAAGGGGTCAATACCCAGTAGATTATTTTTACTTGGAACATAGCAGTTCATGTTCACCTGGGTATAGGCTGCTCTGTTGGAGAGAAGCAACCTGAGCAGTGGTCAGTAAGCTCATGTTAGTATGGATGGGTTTACTCGACTTTCCTAAGAAACCATCTAAATGATAGAAGAAGATAACAGCATCCTACCCTAGTGCTTAAGGCAGGAAGGAAAAGGGGCCACTCCATTTGTTCTTTATACTGTTGGTTTCTATCATGACAGAACAAATTACAACACACACATATTCTCTCCCAGTTTCTGGGCATGGGAACCCAGCATGGCTTAAGATCCTCTGCTTGGGCTTGGGGGTGGGCATGAGGTGGCAGCCAAGGTGCCCGAGAGAGCTGGGGTCTCATGTGAGGCTAGAGATCCTCTTCCAAGCTCATTCGGGCCGCTGGCAGCATCCCATTGCTTGCTGTTGTAGAGGATTCATGGTGACTTGCTTCTTCAAAGCCAGCCACAGAGAGAGAGAGCCCAGAGCAAGTCGACTAGCAAGATGAGGCTTACATACCATGCTCACAGGGGTGATAGCTCATCACTTTTGATATGTCTGTTGGTGAAAAGCAAGTGACAAGTCGCATCCACACTGAAGGAGAGGGGATCACACAAGGATGTGGACGCCACAGGCAAGGATCACAGGGATCACCTGTGATAAGACAAACCTGTCAGCCACAACCACAGAGGCTTAACTGCCCTGCTTCCTCTCTCCCCACCTTGTACCATCACCCACTCCTCTCCTTGCCCTCCCACCAGCCCCACAGACCATGTTGCAGCTTCTGATTGTGTCTCTAATGATCCCGTTTGCCTGGAAACAGTACAAGAAGCCTTCGCTGCTCAGGGCTCTCCTGACAGGCCCGGGAGCAGGAAATGGGGCCTCTGAGGGTTCTGTGTGCATCAGCAGATGCACGCCTGAGGCCCTCTACCGGGTCCTACTGTGGGAATGGAGAGCGGGGATTAGCAGGTGAAGAGAGGAGGCATGGCTGTGTTTAAACCTTCTTCCCCATCTAATCTCTTATTGACTGAGAAACATCACAAGGAGGTGTCTGGGAGGAATTAGCACTAATCCCTTCCCAGCTCTTCAGTGGCTTTGCTCACCAACCCTCTTATGCCTGGATGCTCCACTGGGAACATGTCAGTCACAGAGGATCCTGGGTAATCAATTAAGATGCTAACACGCCACCTTTGCAAATGCATTAGCCCTGGTCCCACCGACACATTCTCAAATAAATCACAATAAAAGTGAGATCTGGAGCATCGCAAATGAATTTAAAGGTGAAGATAAACATGGGGGAGATGTAGGTGTGTGCGGGTTTTATTTAAATAGGAGAGGAGATAAAAATGGAAAAAACAAAGGGAAAGGAGAGAGAGAGATGAAAGAGAAAGGAATCAATTTTTCATTTAAAATTTACTTTTGCCGCTGTAACCTGGGACAGATGAGGCCCCCGGGAACCTGCCCAGAGTGCAGAGTTGGGCCAGCTAAAAGGCGAAATTCACGGTCGTGAACATGTAACAAGAGGCCAGGGGCCCAGGATCAGGGTCCCGCTGGTGAGAGAAGTCAGGCCCTTGTCTCTCGGGTCCACACTGCCCAGCGCACAGCCTGGCACAGAGAAGGTATTCTGAAAATGTTCAAGTGAATTGGTCTTTTGTAGTCTACACCCAGGTTTAATCATGCCACCCCCTCCATGGTCCTGGTCAACACATTTTCATTCACGCAGCCATCAGTTCACCTGCTTATCAGATGGATATTGAGTGCTGCCCAACCTGTGCCAGGCACCAGGATGATCAATGGTGATATAACAGAGAACCCGATGACATGGTCACTTTGCCCCACACCTTACTATTGGGCAAAAATTCATAAAAGATAGGTGTTGCCAGTAATAAGTATTCAGTTAAGAATCATAGGAGAGACACTTACCCCCAGTTTTATGGGATGTAAAAAACATTCTAGAGTTGTTACATCTAAATCAAGGGTGGGGAATGTCCAGCCCGCAGGGCATCTAAGGCCCTCAAAATCATCGGGTCTGGCCCTGTTCAAGGCATCAGGGGTGAGTTAAATGTTTGACCAACTATAGCAGGCTAATTTTTAAGCTGATAATTTTGTATGGCCTGCAGATGATGTTATAAATATCCAAATGGAGCTTGGCAGGAAAAAGGTTCCCCACCCCTGATTTAGAGAAAAGAGCATGTTCAAGGCCCAGTGTCAGAGCAGCACGTCAGAGGGCATCAACATGGTTCAGAGCGTCCGGGGCAGGGCCGAGCACGAGGTACCAAGTGCAGGAAGCGCAGGGGGTCTTAGATACAAGCCTGGAGAGAGAAGCAGAGGCAGTCAGGACTGGCTTTTGAACTGAGGCCATGGAGACATGGTGGAGGGCTTTAGGCGGGACAAATGGCATCATCTGATTTGCATTTAAAAGTTGTGCTCCTGCCCTAACCGGTTTGGCTCAATGGATAGAGCGTCGGCCTGCGGACTCAAGGATCCCAGGTTCGATTCCGGTCAAGGGCATGTACCTTGGTTGCGGGCACATCCCCAGTAGGGAGTGTGCAGGAGGCAGCTGATCGATGTTTCTCTCTCATCGATGTTTCTAACTCTCTATCCCTCTCCCTTCCTCTCTGTAAAAAACCAATAAAATATATATTTAAAAAAAAATAAATAAAAAAAAATAAAAGTTGTATTCCTAGCATGAAGGGTAGACTAAAGGAAGTTGAGCTGAAGGTAATGAAACTGGGTAGCAGGGCAGCAGAGACAAAGCCCAGGTGAGAGAGAAAGGTGGCTGATGTGGCTAGAAATGGAGGTGTTGGGAAGAAGTACCTGGGGAAGAACCTGACAGAACTTGATGGCCATCTCCTGGTGTCTGTCTTGCCCAAAGAGGTTGATGGTGGTGCCATTTACTGGGAGAGTAGGAAGGAGTTTGGAGGGAACATGGGTGATGGGAGGTGTAGAGGAACTCAGCCCAGCTGGCGTGGCTCAGTGGTTGAGTGTTGACCTATGAACCAGGAAGTCCCAGTTCAATTCCCAGTCAGGGCACATGCCTGGGTTGTGGGCTCGATCCCCAGAGGGGGGCGTGCAGAAGGCAACTGATCAATGATTTTCTCTCATCACAGATGTTTCTATCTTTCTCTCCCTCTCCCTTCCTCTCTGAAATCAATAAAAATATATTTTAAACATATATATTAAAAATAAATAAAAAATAAATGTAGAGGATTTCAGTTATCCATGCATCCCAGTGGAGTATCTACTAGGTTTCAAGGGTGAGAGGCAGCAGCATATGGGTGGTCACAAGGCCATGGGGCCAGCTAGGCTTATGTGGGAGACAGGGGTCCTGCAGCCATGCCCTGTCCTACTCACCCCTCCTCCCCTGGCCAGACCCTGATGCCAGCCCAACCAGAGGTATGGACTTGGCTGAGCCCAATAAAGTAGACATTGTAGCAGCTTTTTGGAGAAAGAAGACAGCTTCCTTAACATCAGGTTTGGGCAACAGAAACGCTTTCTGCTGTTTCCACTGTGATTCTTGAACCTAAAACGTGTATTTGGAAAGTTGGCTATTTTTACACTGCCTGTATTTGCTGCAGTTGCTGCCTTCCAATTCCCTTAGTGTTTTGTACAAATCTTTCTGAACACAGCAGGCAGTTTCTGTTACCTTAAAGGAATAAAGGAAAAGGGAGTTTCCCCAACCTGGGACCCAACTGTTGCAAGGGTGGCCCTTGGGGGCGTGACATGCTGTTTTAGGAGGAACCAGTGGAAAGGGATCACATTGTTTGCGGGTAGTTTTTATCGCGCGCTAACAGGTGGCGCGGGCCATTTTTGCTAATTTTTTGCGCAAATGGCAACGTTCAGTAAAATTACGATAACTTTAGTTTACGTATTTATACGTTACCCGCATTCTACCGCTAGTCTATAAAAAACGTATTAATATGTGTCCCGCGCTCTACTACACTGGTAGAACGTATAAATACATTTCCCGCATACAATGTGGGATGCAAATGGAAGGTATGACCTTGGGGAATGAGTTGAGGGTCATCTGTACATCTGTCACCTCCTACCTGAAGACAGTCTTCCGACCTGGCTCTCTGCTCTCACTGGCTCGGTGAGATAAAGTGTTGTGGAAAGAAAGGGACATCAGAGTCAGATAGAAATGACATTGATCCCTAGCACTACCACTTCTTAACAAGTGGAGAGCCCTTGGCCAAGTTAACCACTCTGTGCCTCTGTCTTCTCATAGGCAAAATGGAAACAGTAATAACCAACCTTGTACCATTGTTAGAATCATGTCTGTAAAACTCAAGGCATAAAGCAGGAGCTCGGTAAATGGTGCCTGCTGTCATTATCCCCGTGGTGAAAACCATTAGCAGTGAAAAGAGCTGAGCATTAGCATTCAGAAATCAAAGATGAGCCTAAATAAGCTTAATCAAGTGGACAAAAAGGCAAAATTGGGTCAACTCTGGCATCAAAGCCAGGCAATGGATTCAAACCCAAGGACTGTAGGAAGCAGAGCACAGAACAAAGAGGAGACGAGAGGCCCCAGTCTTTGAATGATGCCCACCTGAGCCGTGCTGCACCTTTGCCTTCTTGTATTTTTCCTGCTGAGACAGAGGCCTGTCCTGAGATCAGTCCCCCCGGGGCCTGAGGCTGGCCCAGAAGCAAGAGGGATCAGGCATCTGGAACATAAATGGGCATTCCGACATTCTTCCTGGGATGTTGAGGTGCTCCATCGACCCACTGACACTGAGCCCGACTCATAGCCGTGGCTCTGGGTGCAGCCCTTAAGCTCCGTCTACCTTCTCCATCGACACCTTCCCTCAGTCTCTCAGAAACCAAGCAGGATAAGGTCCAGCTACGTCCTCACCTTTCAAAGATGGGGGTGAGCGACCACAGAGAGAGCAACTTCTGGCTTCAGCCCATTTCCTCCCCCTTGCAGTTGTCTCCACTCCTCGGCCCTCCTCCTGTGGGAGGAGGTGGATGCATTACAGTCACTTCTCAGGAACCACAGCTGCAGAGATGACAAGATGCCCGGAAGTAGATAGAACTGGCAGGAGTTCACCCTTTCTCTACAGATATTTATAAGGCCAGAGCTGAAAGGGCTCATTGAAATCACAAAATCCAGGGGTTGCTAGCTCAAACACAGTCATCTCAATCCCATGCTCCTTGTCCCTGGACCAGAGCAGTCATGCATTGAGGGTATGCCAACCAGCACATGACATTCTCCCATGGACACAGGACCTATGTTGTCAAAAGAGAATGAGGTTCAAGACTTTGATTCAGTGGTCGATGGATGAAAATTGAGCTCCCTGATCTTGGATGTGGGTGAGGAACAAGTACCTGTATCATTAACATGAGATCAAGGCTATGCCACAGAGGAGAGCAGGACCAAGAGGGTGGGTTTCTAGCTTTTTGGATCAGCACAGGTAAGCCACTATTTGTTGTTGTTGTTGTTAATCCTCACCCGAGGATAGGCTTTTTGGATCAGCACAGGTAAGCCACTATTTTTTGTTGTTGTTAATCCTCACCCAAGGATATTTTTCCATTGATTTTTAGAGAGTGGAAGGGAAGAGGAGAGACAAACAGAGAGAGAAACATCGATGTGAGAGGGACACATCAATTGGTTGCCTCCCACAGGTGCCCTGACCAGGGCTGGGGATTGAGCCTGCAACTGAGGTATGTGCCCTTGACCAGAGTAGAATCTGGGACCCTTCAGTCTTCAGGCCAATGCTCTCTCCACTGAGCCAAACTGGCTAGGGCCCAGTAAGCCACTTTGAATCAGATGTTCCTCATTCACCACTTAGAGATTCCCACTGCTCTCCTCCACTCTGGACCAACACAGGCCCCAAACAAGGAAGTCCGGGATCCACACTCTGCTCTGCATGCTACCTGGAGGCCAACTGCCCTTTGACCTTGGGAAAATTATTTAAGCTCTGCATCTCGGGCTCCTTATCAGTGAAATGGGATAATAATAGACCCACCAAATAGTATGTGCTAAGGCCTGCACATGAGTGCTCACTCTACGTGGGTGGCTGAAATTGTTGTAAGTAGCAGTAATAGCAGAGGTAGTGGAAGCATCAGTATTGGCATTATTGCCCTCAACTCTAATTCTGGGCATTTCCTTCATTCTCTGCCTCACTCTGTGGCCTGGGGTAAGACCAATTAACTTCATACTTAATATCCTCTATGTCTGAGGAAGAGCCTTGGATCTAAAAAGGGCCTAGGAGGGGTGACCCAGCCAAGTGTCAATATAGTGGAGTGTGCTGAGATCTGGGTGACAAGGGGTACAGCCAGATTAAGGTGTCCTATCAGAGGAACCCGGAGAGAAAACAGCTGAACAGGTAAGTTCACAGCGAAGCCCTGACTGGTCATGGTTAGCCAACCCAGGCAAACCAAAGTCAATCAACAAATCTGAAGATGAAGAGCTGGGTCCAAATTCAGGTACAAGTCAGAACAGAGCTGGAGCAGAGTAGTATGAGGGAGAGGTCCAGGGACACTGCTGTCCCCCATGTGCCCTTCAGTGAACTGAGATGCCTCCTCTAGGCACTACTGCTACCAAAGGAGGTGGCATGTTCTCAGTACACCTCACTCATCGTCAGTTGTGGGGTCACAGGGTTGAGGAGGAGGTTGGTGGCCGAATTAAAGAATCAGGGTCAGGGTGGACAAGCACTAAGGAGGACTCAATGCCAGTTATTGCAAAGCCCCTGTGGATTATGCAAATCTGTGAACCACCCCCCCCAAAAAAATAAGGGCAACCATTTTTGATATTTATTTTGTGCAATTTTCAACCTCAAATGTCATTCTGAATTCTTCCTCTGACAAAGCAGTCACCAGCCTGCCTGGTACCTCCCTGATCACCTCTTCTCCTGCTACCCAGCCATTACAGGGGACAGAACAGTTCCCTGGGGAAGCCAGGGGATACCACTTTTCTTCCTTTGTAATACAGTTAGTTTGTCTCTGATAATTCACTTGTCATATCGGACTCTTACCCTTTCTGGCAGCAGTGACAAGGGCCCCTCATTCCATTGATGCCAGGCCCGCTCCATCCTGCCTGCTGCAGAATTAACTTGTCATGTCTGCCCACACGGGGACCGCCCGCGGGATGTCAGGGCACAAGCAGCTGAGCCAACACCAGAGGGAGAGGATGGGCTACCTGCCCACATCATTCCTGTTGGCAGCACCATGGACAGCTCATTAAGGAAGGGGCTTGGACAGACACAAGTACAGAGAGGATGGGAACCTGCTTTTGAACTTACAGCCATAAGGACACGTGTTTGTAGGACGTTTTACACCTTCCAGAACCCTTTCTCACGTTCTCGCAGGTGAAGCTAGCCATGGGAAGGTGATGATTTCTTTTTGCTCAGTTAGTCACCATGTGGCCGACAAATCCCTGGGCTCTGAGTCAGAAGCACTTCCTCAACTGATACCTCCGCTACCCACCAGTTTGCAAACCTGTGTAAAGCCACTAACTTGTTCAGTCCTCAGTTTTCTCAGCTCCAGAATCAAGGCAATAAAACCAATGCTGAGAGGACCTGGTCAGATGAACATAATTTATAGCAGCATGGAACAGACTGTCAAACCTCAGAGGGAAGGCGGGGGAGAGTGGGTGAGTAGGAAGAGATCAACCAAAGAACTTGTATGCATATATGCATACCATGGACACGGACAACAGGGTGGTGAAGGCTAGAGGAGGTCAACGGGGAGAAAAGAGGACATATGTAATACTTTCAACAATAAAGATGTAAAAATAAATAAATAAATAAATAAAATAATGATATCCAAAAAATAAAATAAAATGATCAGAAAAAGAAGAAACTGTGCCTCAAGCTGAAATAATAAAGTGTCAGCAAAGGTAAGAAGGGCAATAGGTACCCTGGGGACAGATTCCCTGGGTCCAGTCCCTGCTCCTCCTCTTCCTCACTCTGTGGCCTGGGGTGTGTTACTTAATTCCCTCATGGATCCATCATTACCTCTGTAAAATGGAAAATAATCAAAGCTACTTTAAGGTCTATTTTGAGGATTAAGTTAGATAGTGTAGGCAAAGTACATCACACAGAGGCAACATCATAAACTTCCAGTGAATCACTGGAATCATCATCATTAATAACTTCTAGTTACTGAACTCCAGGGTCAGAATCCAGAATCCACACTTCCTGGTCCAGCGCTGCAGAAGCCCCTTGTCAGTGCGATGCCTCCAATGATCCTGACCTCAGACCACAGAAGGTTAGAGCTGGGGGCGCTGGTGACCACAGCCCGCCTTTCTGTTACCACAGGCAAGAGAACTGGGGTTCCGAGAGGGAACTGAATTGGCCAAGGTCATAGGTGGAGTTAGGAAATGAGCTCAGATTTCAACCCAAATTCCTGGACTGAAACGGTCCTGCTGAGCCAGAGACTCCCACATCTTAGAGCTGTGAAGACTGTGAGCGACCACCTCGATCATCATACTGCTCATGATTAGAGGCAGGCATCACACAGACAAGAAAAGTGACCCTTGCTACTCCAGGGTTCTCCTCACTCAACTCGAGTACCTTTAGAAACTTCACATGGAACGCCAATGGCAAAGTGGAAATCTCAAAATTCTAAATCAAAAGGAGAAAATGCCTTCAGAGAAACAAAAATGAGAAAGATAACTCATCCATCAACAGATATCAGGCATGCCAGAACACAAAAGACTGGCCTCTTTAAAGCTCCTAAAAATTAAATAGCCAGTCTTATATCCTACTCCAAAAACAAACAAACAAACAAACAAATAACAACAACAACGAAAAACTGTGCTTCAACAATAAAGCTAACATAAAGATATCCCCATACAAGTACAAGCTGAGAATCTGTGACCAGCAGACTCACACTACAAGAAATAAAGCTTTAAAATGAAGGGAAATTATTCTAGATGGATGCACAAAAGTTCAAGAAGGAAAAGACAGCATTTGAGAAGGTAAATACACAGGTAAATTTAAAAACATATTGATGGTTTAAAGCAACAATAGTAACAATGCCTTGTAAAAAATACAACATATGTTCAGGAAAATATATGGTAACAATAGGCAAAAAATAGAAGAAAAAAATGGACTTCAAGTATAGTAAAGATGTAGCAGTATTCTGGATATGATAAACGTATTAATTTTAGATAGGCTACAATAAGTTTAGAATGTACTTTGTAATTTCTGGGATAACCACAAAAAATGATAAAACAAAAAAATTAGAAGATATAAATACTCCCAAAATGTGTAGATAAAAATTAATAGAGCAAAAAGAAGAAAGGGCACATAAAAAAATCAAGATAGCAAACTAATACACCTAACCTCAATTATATCTGTGGCTGCATGAAATTAAAATAAATAAATTCTGCAATTAAAAGGTTGTCAGACTGGAATAAGAACAGACAAGCCCTTCCTATGTGCTGATTACAAGAAACACATTTCAAACACAAAGGACAGGTTGGAAGTAAAGGGATGCAAAATATAGATCATGCAATATGCAAACACCAAGCAAAAGAAAGCAGGTGCGGTTATAGCAATATCAGAAAAAGGTAACTTTAAGGAAAAACTTATTAGCGTGAAAAACAGGAACGTATAATATAATAATGAAAGAAGCAATTCAACTGGAACATACAGCTATCCACAAGTTGAAAGTACTTAATAGAAATATCTTTAATGTGTGAAACTTTAGTTTTTAAAAAAGAAAAAGAAAAAGATAACTTTAAGGAAAAACTTATTAGCGTGAAAAACGGGAACGTATAATATAATAATGAAAGAAGCAATTCAACTGAAACGTACAGCTATCCACAAGTTGAAAGTACTTAATAGAAATATCTTTAATGTGTGAAACTTTAAGTAGACAAAGCCAATGAGAAATACAAACAAAACCACAACAAGGGTTAGAAATTGCAACACACTATCTCAGTAAATCATAGAAAAAGCAGAGAAAATTAGTGAGGCTACAGAAGATTGCAACAATATGATCAAATCTCATCAGTCTGACTAAATTGGATCCATCCAGCAATGCAGAATACACATCTGTTACAAGTGCACATGTAACATTATGGAGACAGACTATGCTGTTGGCTACAATCAAGTCTCAAAGAATTTCTAAGTGAGAAAATGATTTAATGTGTATACTCTGAGGACGGTGGAATTAAATTAAAACTCAGTAACGGAAAGATCAGTAGAACATCTCCAAATAATTGAATATTAGATAACATACCTCTAACTAACCCATGTGTAAAATGGAAATCAAAATGGAACTTAGGAATATTTTTTATCTGAATACTAAATATCTCAAATACTAAGTATCTAAATCTGTGAACTGAAGCTAAAGCGGGCCCTGGAGGGAAAGTATGTGTTTATGTGCATATATTAGAAAAGGGAAAAAAAAGTGGAAAATCAATTATCTAAGCTTCTAACTCAAAAACTTAAAAAAAAGAACACCAAACTAAGCCCAAATTAAGTTAAAGAACATAACAAAAATAGAAGCAGAAAAAAAATTACAGGAGTTATAGACATAAAATAGAGAAATTAACAGCCCAAAATTGATTCTTGAAAAGATCAGTACAGTAAGTAGAACAAAGAGCAAATACAAATTCCCTAGCCATCAGGGAAATGGAAATCAAAACCACAATGAGGTACCACCGCACACCTGTCAGAATGGCTATTCTCCAAAGGTCAACTAATAGGCAATACTGTCGAGGATGAGGAGAAAAGGGAGCTGTGTGAAACTTTAAGTAGACAAGAGCCACACTCAGAATGGCTATTCTCCAATAGGCAATACTGTCGAGGATGAGGAGAAAAGGGAGCCCTCGTGCACTGTTGTTGGGATTGTAAATTAGTTCAGCCACTTTGGAACAGTGTGGAGGTTCCTCAAAAAATTAAAAATAGAACTACCATCTGAGCAGCAATTCCACTTCTGAGTTTATATCTGAAGAAAACAAAAACAATAACTTGAAAAGATATACACACACCCCCATGTTCATTGCAGCATGATTCACAATAGCCAAGATATGGAAGCAATCAGGTGTCCATTGATATATGAGTGGATAAAGATGTGGTGCATGTATACAATGGAATATTACTCAGCAATAAAAAAGAATGGAATATTGACACCTGTGACAACATGGATAGACCTAGAGGACATTATGCTATGTGAAATAAGTCAAATGGAGAAAGACAAATATTGTATGATTTCACTTATATGTATGATCCTAAAAAACAACAACGACACACAAACAAAACAAAAATAGACTCATAGAAAGAGAACAAACTGATGATTTCCAGAAGGGAGGGTTATGGTGGGTGAAAAGGTGAAGGGGAATATGATCAATAACATTTGTGATGACTTAGCATGGTGACAGGTATATTGGACTCGGTGTGTTGATCACCTTATAAGGTACATAAATGTCACATCACTACGCTGTACTCCTGAAACTAATATAATACTGCATGCCAACTATACTTTAATATGAGAACAATTAACTAATTAATAACAAATTACAAATATCAGGAATAAAGATGTACATTATTATAGCATTTGCTGACATTTAAAGAATAAAATTATACCATGAGTGACTTTATGCAAATAAATTTTTTAATAGATGAAATAGACAAATTCCTTGAAAGTCACAATTTACCAAAACTTTTACTAGAAATAGAAAATGTGAACAATCCTATAACTAAATGGCTTCCTTGGCAGATCCTATCAGATACTTGGGGAATAAATGACACAAATCTTTTTGAAACTCTTCCAGAAAATAAAATATTAAATAATTTAAAGAAACAACAACACAGAAAATGCTTGCTAAACTTCGATTTATGAGTCCAGTATAATCCTCTCATAAAACCAACAAAACCATTCTAAGAAACAAAAATTAAGATCGATATCCCTCGCAAACACAGAAGCAACAATCCAAAACAAAATGTTAGCCAGTCTAATTCAGTGGCTATTTTGGTTTGTTCCAGGAACAAACACTGACAGCAAATCTCTGACAAGACTGAACAAGGAAAAGGGAAGGGAACTGCATACATTAGCCCATAGAAACAGAGGTGTCTGCCAAAGAGGTAACACTGTCCTAAGAATCTGGATTTGGAATCTAACAATGTAAGCAGTGGTTGAATTCTCAGCCACCTTCAGAGGATGTCGAATCATATGTGTAGCTGTATAACTATCCCAACACCACAGCAATCTCACAATAGGAAGGTCTGGGCCAAAGCAAACCCCTACAACATCTAGACAGCAAGAAGCCAAAGCAGTTGTCCTAACATTTACTGAAGGTTAACTCTGTGCCAAGCCTTGAGATACAAGCTTTAGATGCTTTGTCATTTAATCTTTGAGTAACCTCATAAGATAAAAGCTATTATTATTATTACTAGTGGCCCAGTGCATGAAACTTATGCACATTAAAAGGGAATTAATTAGAGGAAATATTTTAATATTGCTATTTGCCCTTTTTCTATAATAGAAGTGTCAGAGATGAAAGAAAATTAGTAAAATATATATGAAAATCTTCCTCCTGTCAGAGTCTGGGGCACTGCCGGGCAGGAGGGCGGCACAGCCTAAGGTCCCCCATTAAGCCCCACCGGGTGGGGGCCACAGCCTCAGGTCCCCTGCCCCGGCCTGGCACCACACAGCCTCAGGTCCCTGCTGATCGCTCCTTACGGCTCATTATGGGAACCCTGCCTATGCTGTGGGCACAGCCATCTTGTGATGGCGTGACAGAAGCCTCAGGTCCCCTGCCCCGGCCTGGCACCACACAGCCTCAGGTCCCTGCTGATCGCTCATTACAGCTCATTATGGGAACCCTGCCTACGCTGTGGGCACAGCCATCTTGTGATGGCGTGACAGAGGGTCGATTTGCATATTACCTCTTTATTATATGGGATTATTATTATTAATCATTATCCCCATTGTTTCAGATGTGGAAACTTCAACCAAGGAGTTAAATGATTTGTCCTGAGTCAAGCAGCTTGTAAGTGATGGAGCTGACCTCATCCCAGGTCCTCAGAGCCTCGGTTTCCCACTTACAGAAGCGGGCTAGTGACCTCTGTTTTAGAAGGAAAGATGTCAAAGCAAAGAGATTGAGAGACTGAGTGCAAGCTGAAAGCTGCTCTGGAAACCTACAAATCATTACAAACACTGTTTCCCTGTGTAAATGTGTTCTCTGTTCCAAACAAACAAATGACTTGGAAACTGACTTTTAGGAAGAATGGGGTCCCCAGCTGGTGAACGTCTGTCCTTCAGTGGTCTTCTCCCAAGGAAAGGGGTATTAAGTGGTTCCTCTGGATTGCCTAACTATTTCTCTTCCAAACAGTGACTTCCTAGTGTACAGGGATGATGCTCAAACAACTGAGCCACATCAGCCGGGCCAGGATTCTCTCTTGATGTATCTCCTGAGACAACCAGAATGTGGGCTTTCTGAGGGCAAGGGTGGTACTCACTTAGGTGGGTAGCAGGAGATCAATGAATACGGATCAGATATTGACGTATCTTGTTCAGCTTCACCATGGCGGTGACAGCTCCCTATTGGCGTCCACAAGCCCATGTGTTCACTGGAGACACCGCACTTGTCTACTTTGCATGGCTGGTGAGAGGACGTGAAAATCTAATAGGTTATTGAAAATCTCTTATTCAGGAAGTTTCACAATTATCCCAAAGGATCGTGATCATGATCATGAACTCGCCTGACTCCAATGAAGCAAGCTGGGCCCAAAATATTTCCCTTGTCACAGCTCTGCTTTATGCGCTAGAAATGGAAGCTTTTCAACTGTGTTTGCCTGAATAATTGAATGGTTCATTGCTGGGGAGGGGAACAATTGAGTATTCAACTGTTGGGAGAGGAACAATTGCTGGCACCCCATTGTCTGGGAGAGGACTGACTGAATGTCTCATTGTTTCAGAGAGGAACAGTGGAGCATGAGCTGTTTGGGAGAGAAATAATTAGGCAATCCATTGTTTAAGAGAGGAACAACTTAATACCCCATTCCTTGGGAGAAGACCATTGAAGGACAGGCTTTCACCAGCTGGGGGCCCTATTCTTCCTAAAAGTCAGTTTCCAAGTCATTTATTTGTTGGCAACAGAGAACACTCTGACCCAGAGAAACTATGTTTGTAATGATTTGTAGGTTTCCAGAGTAGTACCTACACCCCCATCAATATCAACTAACTTTCCATTATATTTGAAATAGAGGGCTGGCTCAATTTACACCATATCATTCTTCCGATAGTGCCTCAGTGAGGACATGCACTCCCCAATCCAGTTCTGGACCCTGAGAGCCTGCATTCCCCGCCCGCACATGACCTCTTCCTGTGCTGTCCCTGTCAACTGTAGTCCTTCACAGGTAGACAGACCTGATATTCCCCCATGACTCTTAACCAACCTACATAAATCAGTTCTTCACATTTGCATAAAATCATATAACCTTCTAGGCCCATTGCCGGCAAACTGTGGCTCGCGAGCCACATGCGGCTCTTTGGCCCCTTGAGTGTGGCTCTTCCTAAGCCTTAGGAGTACCCTAATTAAGTTAATAACAATGTACCTACCTATATAGTTTAAGTTTAAAAAATTTGGCTCTCAAAAGAAATTTCAATTGTTGTACTGTTGATATTTGGCTCTGTTGACTAATGAGTTTGCCGACAACTGTTCTAGGCCATTCACTCCTTGGGGTGTCCTGAAGGAGCACTGGTTCAAATATTTTGCTTCCAGAGGTCAATGTTAAGTCTCGGGTTACTAGAGTTCCATTGCTTTGTGTGTGTTGTCTCTTAAGAGTAAGTGACAGTCAGTGGTACCATCAGCTAAGCCACTGGGACAAGATTTCAAAGCGTGCACTCTCTTCAAGCTGGTTGCCCCATCTAGGAATGGAGATAAATCTCAGACAGCGACCTCAACTTCAGATAGGACTTTAAACGTCCTTCCATCCTTCCTCCTCTCCATTTTCATATCTGGTAGATATGAAATTTGCAAAACTGGCTGCCGTACTTACCCTCCCGGTCACCACATCCTTTGGTACCCCCTTCCATGCTGACTCTGGGCTTGGCCATAAACGTGATTGACCAAGGGAACAACAGAAAGTGCAATGCAGGCAGAAACATGAAAAATGCTATGTATTGGGGCTTGCTCCATCTACACTTAAAGCTCTGCTGTCAGGTGAGGAAGCCTGGTCTAGCTTGTTAGATGATGAGAGACATGTGGCCAAGTCACCCTGTTGCCCCAACTGACAGTCTGCCAACTTCAGGTGGATGAGTGAGGTCACAGACTGCTCCCTCAGTCACCAGGCAATCTGCCAGCTGACCACAGGCTCATGAGCAAGGCCAGTGGAGATCAGCCAAGCTGGCCCAACCTAAAAGAAGTAGCTGATCCACAAAATCAGAAGTTGAACAAATGGTTGTTGTTTTAAGACAGTACGTCTTGGAGTGGATTATGCCACAGAAAAAGCTAACTGTATGGGCACTGATACCTTGAACTTGAGTGCTGTCATGACTAAATCTAAAACGTGCAACACTGACCTTGGGACCAATGGACCGAGCCCAGAGAAGAGGCAGGGAACATGTTAGTGAAGACTAGGGAAATGGTGAGCAAACTGTTAGTGGAGACTGGAAAGTAGTGAGGAAACCACAGTATAAATAAGAAAAAAATGTTGACCTGTGACACATAGGGGTGTCATCTGTGGTAACTTATGTTAGCAAATGTAGTTACACTTTTTGGACTTTGGCAAAATTATTTCCAGGCATAACATTGAAAAAAATCAATTGGCTTATGTAAGTGCCCATGTAAAAATAGAGGAAAAGAGAGGCTAGTTAGAGGAAGAGTTGTTCTGTTTGCAAGCAGAATTTAAAAGTAAGAAAAGGGTCAGGATTTGCTAGATTGTAACATAAATCTGTTTTTCAATCCTAGTCTCTTGAGCTAGTAAAAGATTCTCAATGTACGTAATAGCCTCATAAATATAAGTTAAGGACGCAGCCCAAAGAAACTTTGTAAAAACTTCTGAAAGATTTAATGACCTGGCTGTTGGACATTCATAGCTAGAGAAAAGGGCTTATAAGAATTGTAGGGTTACCCGGCCGGCATGGCTCAGTGGTTGAGTTGTCAATCTACAAACTGGGAGGACACGGTTCAATTCCCAGTCAGGGCACATGCCCAGGCTGTGGGCTCCATCCCCAGTGGGGTGTGCAGGAGGCAGCTGATCAATGATTCATCATTGATGTTTCTCTCTCTCTCTCTCTCTCTCTCATCTCAATAAAAATATTTTTTTAAAAACAATCTTAGGGCAATTGTCCCACAGTAGAGACAGGTTTTTGACAAATGGAGTGGATTTACAATTTGATACATAGAAAACCTACAGAGTGTTAAAGGACTTGTATCAGTAAAGGGCTCCTAATTTAATGTGTACATAAAACAAGCAGAAAAAGCTACTCAGCTGCCAACACAGGTCATTGATTGTGGAAAAGGAAGGATATCTCAAGAGACAGATTCAAGAGCCAAGCAAAAGATTTGGAGTCCCTCTCGAGGAGTGAAACCGCATCCTGATCATGGAACATTTCTTTTCCCTACAGCATGTGGGCAGGGCAACATCTGCCTGGAGGATCTCAGAACCGCTATGGGCCATGGTTGCTAAGTGCCTTCCATTACTTTCACTTTTATGGTTGTCCTTTCCTGAATTACCATATGGTACTTTGTGGGTGGGAGGGGGTCTGAGATCTCTTTTCTAGTTCAAGGTCTCTAGACCAAGGGGACCCACATTCAAAGAACCACACCCCAGAAGTCTCATCCATATCTGGACCTGATGGAGATCAGGAGATCCTAGACTTTGATCCTGATGCTGAAAGTGGATGCTATGTTAGGGGATTCAGAGATCAGACAAGCACATTGTTCACGTTGTTGGAATAGAAGCAATTTTGCAGAGGGCAGACTGTGGTGGATGGCAGTGAAACCCACAGATTCTTCTTTAAAAAATCTTGGACATGGGGTTTTCCCTCTCTTGCTTCTCAAAACCTGCCATCATTTAAATGAGCCTGGGCGAGCCTGCTGGATGGTGATAGACAGGTGGCAAGTTACCCCTGCTGCTCTGAGCCAGCAAACCACCAGACATTTGAGGAAAGCCATCTGGGCCCACCCAGCCTGCCAGTTCCAAACAGCCTTCCTAGTGCATGCAAACCTACCAGCAAGCTCAGCTGAGAGTTACTGAACCCAGCCAGTCCAGAAGGTCCACCCACAGAAATGTGAGCAAAGCTGACACACCACTAAACACCCATGCCCAGAATGGTACCATAGAGCCATTGGAATAAATTATACACATTCTAATTTGCAAACCTGAAGACTGGTTCGCTACATGCTCCACCCATACTATGTACTTACCACTCCTCCTCTTCCATTCAGAACAATGTTTCCTGCTTTATTTACTGTGGAGAAGAGTCTCCCCTCTCCCCTAACTAGATGGTAAACTCCTTTATAAGGAGATATGGCATCTTGGTTAATAGCACAGACTTGGTTGGGAGTTAGACTACCTGGGTGCAACTATCCACTCCATGGCTACAAGTCCTGTGACTCTAAGTCATGTGACCTTGCTGCACCTCATTTTCTTGGCCCTAAAATAGGGATAAAACTGGTACCTACCTCTTGGGCTACGGGAGAATTACATGAATCAACATGTGTTGTTTGCTTACAATGGTGTTTGGCACATTAATAGTGAGTGACATATGTTTCCACTATTGGAGGTCCAAGGTGAGTTTTCACTGATGCTGGGTCTTCCCGTCCCTCCTCCCATCCCCAGCACTTACTGGTGCTTTGAGTGGTAACACATATCTACAAATAAGTAAGCATTAATCAAAGATATGGGGAACCCCAGGGTTAAATAGGCTGTGAGGCGGGGAAGCAGACGTAATAGCACCATAACATGATCAGTATCAGGTATTTGGGTAACACTTTTCTTCTGAAAAAATGAGAGTGTTCCTCAGCCATTATCTCAACCAACTATGCCACCTGCCCTGCTAAACCCTAAGCCTAAAAATGGGTGGGTGACTCCTTCCACAGTAGCGCTGCGCTTTATTATTAGAATCGACCTTCTGCACAGAGAAAACACCTGTGTACCACCTCCAGGCTGGCCCAGTTCGAGAGGAGCAGCCCAGGTGTTTGCACCCCACCTTCTTGCAGAAGCTGCCATGTGGTCTGGGGCTCTGCTCTTCACAAGACCTTTATCAAACCAGGCAGCGCAACATCTGTGAAGACAGCGCCGCAGTGTTGCTATATGAGACAAAAGCTGGGGTTGAGTCCCCCATCACCCAGCGCGGTGCGAGTTCCCTGAAGGAGGAGGAAGAGGGGATGAATTGGTAGTTCCATGAAGAGAGGAAGCTGAGATGGGACACATCTGGGGGGCACCTTGATTATGTCCTGGTGAGCCCCTGAGCAGGGAGCCCTGCTATGCTGTGCCTGGACTCCTGCCTACAGAAACTGAGATAATAAATGTGTGTTGTTTTCAGAAAAGAAAAGAGGGCCCCAGCAGGTGTGGGCTCAGTGGTTGAGTGTTAATCCATGAACTAGGAGGTCACGGTTCGATTCCAAGTCAGGACACATGCCCGGGGTCATGCAGGAGGCAGCTGATCAGTGATTCTCCCTCATCATTGATGTTTCTATCTATCTCTCCCTCTCCCTTCCTCTCTGAAATCAATAAAAACATATTTTTTAAAAGAGGAAGCTGACTCTATGCAAGGAGTCTTTCATGTCCTCAGACATGAGTTTGTCAGCCGCAAGTCACCTGTGGTCCCAGGAAGAAGGGGTCTCATTGAATAAGTCAGATACGGGTTGTTGCTATCAATGAACATCGGCATTGATTTAATCTGTCCTTACAACATCGTGGATATCTGTAAAATATGATCCTTGACTCTGCATCAGAATCTCAGGAAACCAGCTACAAAGTCTGATGTTGAACCTCAATGCAGACATATCAAGTCAGGGTACGGGGAGGCTGGGAAGCTCCACTCAGTGGTCTCCCCAAAGCACCCTGAGCAGCTAGCTGATGTGTAGGCAGGTGCTGGCTTGCACTATAAGGACAAGAAGCACTTTAAAGGGATTGAAAATGTGAGGAATCAGAGTACATCAAATGTCCATTCTCAGGAAGTCCCTCCAGTGATGAAGTAGAGAGAGAGAAAGGAGGGAGAGGGGAAGAGGTCGGGAGAGGGGGAGGGAGAGGGGGAGGATGAATTAATGCATGTCTGTACAGAACACTGTTTATGTCAAGACCTGACAACATACCCACAAACACACACACACCTCGCTGAAATAAAAGTTTCAGGAAACGAGAGCAGGGTAACGATTATTTAAGAATCAGCTCTGGGCAGTTGACCTCCCCAAACCAGTTTTAAGTAGAGAAGCCGTATAGCCTCAGAGGCCAACCCCAAAACACTGCCACCCAGAGGCTGAGCCACAAACTGACTCTTAGGTGAACACAAATTAAGGCAGTCTGGATCACAAATACGGCCTGCTTTAAAATCAGGACTGTGATTTACAACACGGAGGAACAGTGTATCACAGGGAAATTCAACACTCTCCTAAATACCTGGCAGGACTAAGCAGATCCAAGCAACAGCAGCCTCCTGATCACCACACCCTCTGTCTGAGGAACAGCAGCTGTACGTGAAGCCTCCCCCCACCAGCCAGAAGAGCCACCACAGCTGTGAACAACACCCACCAGAGGAGCTGCTGCCAACTGAGGAGCAGCTGCTACCGCAACCACCCAAGGAGCAACCACAGCCCAAGGAGCCACTGCCACCCAGGGAGCAGCCACTGAACGACTCAACATCTAGATATGTCAGTGAGATCAAACATGGGTAGGCAAAGAAACCCCCAAAGGAAAGAAAAGGAGGACTCGCCAGAAAAGCAGCTAAGTGAGACAGAGGCATGCAACATGACAGAAAAAGAATTCAGAATAAGGGTCCTAGCGTGCATAAACCGGATGGAGGAAAAAATCAACTACTTATGCAAGAAGCAAGAAGAAACAGATGAAAAAATCAATAACTTATGCAAGACCCAAGAAGAAATGAAGAGCGATATAGCTGCAATAAAAAACACCATTGAAAGCATCAACAGTAGACTAGGAGAAGCGGAGGACCGAATTAGTGAATTAGAAGACAAGGAAGCAAAACACACCCAAACTGTACTGCAATTGGAGAAAAAAATTAAAAGACAGGAGGAGAGCCTAAGGGAGCTTTGGGACAACATGAAACGAAACAACATACGAATAATAGGGGTGCCAGAACAACAGAAAGATGAACAAGGATTAGAAAACCTACTCGAAGAAATAATATCAGAAAACTTCCCTGAAGTGGGGAAGAAAAAAGTCACACAAGCACAGAGAGTCCCAAACAAGGTGAACCCGAAAAGACCCACACCAAGACACATCATAATTACCATGGCAAATGTTCAGGACAAAGAGAGAATCTTACAGGCTGCAAGAGAGAGACGGAAAGTTACATACAAGGGATCTCCCATTAGATTATCAAATGATTTCTCAACAGAAACACATCAGGCCAGAAAAGAATGGACAGAAATTTACAAAGTGATGCAAAGCAAAGGACTGAACCCAAGAATACTCTATCCAGCAAGGCTATCATTCAAAATTGAAGGGGAAATAAGAAGCTTCACAGACAAAAAAAGGCTAAGGGAGTTTATCACCACCAAGCCAGCAATGCAAGAAATGCTAAAGGGACTGGTGTAAAAAGAAGGAATAAAAAGCTCAGAAAGAAAACAGCCACACAAAAAAAGAAATGGCTACAAACAAGTACCTTTCAATAATAACTTTAAACGTAAACGGACTAAATGCTCCAACCAAAAGACATCGAGTGGCTGAATGGATAAAAAAACATGACCCATACATCTGCTGTCTACAAGAGACCCACCTCATTAGAAGGGACTCACACAGACTGAAAGTGAAGGGATGGAAAAATATCTTTCAGGCAAATGGAAAGGAAAAGAAAGCTGGGGTAGCAATACTTATATCAGACAAAATAGACCTCAAAGTGAAGGCCATAACAAGAGATAAGGAAGGCCACTTCATAATACTAAAGGGATCAATACAACAAGAAGATATAACCCTGGTAAACATATATGCACCCAATGCAGGAGCACCCAAATACATAAAAAAACTCCTGGAAGATATCAAAGGAGAGATCGACAACAATACAATCATAGTAGGGGACTTTAATACACCACTGACATCACTGGATAAGTCCTCTAGACAAACAATCAGCAGAGAAACAGCAATCCTAAATGACTCACTAGATCAGATGGACTTAATAGACATCTTCAGAACACTTCACCCCAAAGCCGCGGAATATACATTCTACTCAAGTGCTCATGGGACAGATTCAAAAATAGACCACATATTGGGTCACAAGCAAAGTCTCCCCAAATTCAAGAAGATTGAAATCATAAAAAGCATCTTCTCAGACCACAATGGCATAATATTAGAAATAAACTACAATAAAAACAACCCAAAATACTCAAACACTTGGAAGCTGAATAGCATGTTATTAAATATTGATTGGGTTACCAATGAGATCAAAGAAGAAATTAAAAACATCCTGGAAACTAATGACAATGAAAACACAACAATCCAAAACCTATGGGACACAATGAAAGCAGTCCTGAGAGGGAAGTTTATAGCTCTACAGGCCTATCTCAAAAAACAAGAAAAAATGGTAGTAAATCATCTAACTCTTCAACTCAAAGAATTAGAAAGAGAGCAACAAGAAAACCCCAGAGTGAGCAGAAGGAAGGAGATAATAAAGATTAGAGCAGAAATAAATGACATAGAGACCAAAAAAACAATACAGAAAATCAATGAAACCAAGAGCTGGTTCTTTGAAAGGATAAACAAGATTGACAAACCTCTAGCCAGGCTCACCAAGAAGCAAAGAGAGAGAACCCAAATAAACAAAATCAGAAACGATAGAGGCGAAATAACAACAGACCCCACAGAAATACAAATGATTGTTAAAAAATACTATGGACAGCTCTACTCCAACAAACTAGACAACCTGGAGGAAATGGACAAATTCCTAGAAAAATACAACATTCCAGCACTCAATCAGGAAGAATCTAAAAATCTCAATAGGCCAATAACTATGGAAGAAATTGAAGCAGTCATCAAAAAGCTTCCAGCAAACAAAAGCCCAGGACCAGACGGCTTCACAGGGGAGTTTTACCAAACATTCAAGGAAGAACTAAAACCTATCCTCCTCAGACTACTACAAAAAATTCAAGAGGAAGGAACACTTCCAAGCTCATTCTATGAAGCCAGCATCACCCTAATACCAAAACCAGGTAAAGACAACACAATGAAAGAGAATTACAGGCCAATATCCCTCATGAACATAGATGCCAAAATCCTCAACAAAATCTTAGCAAATCGGATCCAGCAGTACATCAGAAAGATCATACACCATGACCAAGTAGGATTTATCCCAGGAATGCAAGGATGGTACAACATCCGTAAATCAATAAACGTAATACATCACATAAACAAATTGAAAGAAAAAAACCACATGGTCATATCAATTGATGCAGAAAAAGCATTCGACAAAATCCAACACCCATTTTTGATAAAAACTCTCAGCAAGGTGGGAATAGAAGGATCATACCTCAACATAATAAAAGCCATATATGACAAACCCACAGCCAACATCATACTCAATGGACAAAAACTAACACCATTTCCCCTAAGAACAGGAACAAGACAAGGATGCCCACTCTCACCACTCCTGTTCAACATAGTCCTGGAAGTATTAGCCATTGCAATTAGACAAGAAGAAGAAATAAAAGGCATCCAAATTGGAAAAGAGGAAGTAAAACTGTCCTTATTTGCAGACGACATGATATTATACATACAAAACCCTAGAGACTCCATCAAAAAGCTACTAGACTTAATACATGAATTTGGCAATGTAGCAGGATACAAAATTAACCCCAAGAAATCTGAGGCATTTCTATACACCAATAGTGAACTTTCAGAAAGAGAGATTATAAAAACAATCCCATTTACCATCGCACCAAAAAAATTAAGCTACCTAGGAATAAACTTAACTAAAGAGGTAAAAGACCTCTACTCAGAAAACTACAGGACGTTGAAAAAAGAGATAGAGGAAGACATAAAGAGATGGAAGAACATACCATGTTCTTGGATTGGTAGAATCAACATCATTAAAATGTCCATACTACCCAAAGCAATCTATAAATTCAACGCACTTCCCATTAAAATACCAATGGCCTACTTCAAAGATCTAGAACGAACTCTCCAAAAATTCATCTGGAATAAAAAAAGACCCCGAATAGCTGCAGCGATCCTGAGAAAGAACAAAGTAGGTGGGATCTCAATGCCAGATATCAAGCTGTATTACAAAGCCACTGTTCTCAAAACTGCCTGGTACTGGCACAAGAACAGACATATAGATCAGTGGAATAGAATAGAGAGTCCAGAAATTAGCCCGAACCAATATGCTCAATTAATATTTGACAAAGGAGGCAAGAACATACAATGGAGCCAAGATAGTCTCTTCAATAAATGGTGTTGGGAAAATTGGACAGATATATGCAAGAAAATGAAACTAGACCACCAACTTACACCATACACAAGAATAAACTCAAAATGGATAAAGGACTTAAATGTACGACAGGAAACCATAAAAATTCTAGAAGAATCCAAAGGCAACAAAATCTCAGACATATGCCAAAGCAATTTCTTCACTGATACAGCTCCTAGGGCAGTTGAAACTAAAGAGAAAATGAACAAATGGGACTACATCAAAATAAAAAGCTTCTGCACAGCAAAAGAAACCATCAACAAAACAACAAGAAAACCCACTGCGTGGGAAAACATATTTGCCAACGTCATATCTGATAAGGGCCTAATCTCCAAAATTTATAGGGAACTCATACAACTTAACAAAAAGAAGATAAACAATCCAATCAAAAAATGGGCAAAGGATCTAAATAGACACCTTTCAAAAGAGGACATTCAGAAAGCCAAGAGACATATGAAAACATGCTCAAAGTCACTAATCATCCGAGAGATGCAAATCAAAACAACAATGAGGTACCATCTCACACCTGTCAGAATGGCTATCATCAACAAATCAACAAACGACAAGTGCTGGAGAGGATGTGGAGAAAAAGGAACACTTGTGCACTGCTGGTGGGAATGCAGACTGGTGCAGCCACTATGGAAGACAGTATGGAGTTTCCTCAAAAAGCTGGAAATGGAACTCCCATTTGACCCTGTGATCCCACTTCTAGGAATATATCCCAAGAAACCAGAAACACCAATCAGAAAGGATATATGCACCCATATGTTCATAGCAGCACAATTCACCATAGCTAAGATCTGGAAACAGCCTAAGTGCCCATCAGTAGATGAATGGATTAGAAAACTGTGGTACATCTACACGATGGAATACTATGCTGCTGTAAAAAAGAAGGAACTCTTACCATTTGCAACAGCATGGATGGAACTGGAGAGCATTATGCTAAGTGAAATAAGCCAGTCAATGAAGGAAAAATACCACATGATCTCACACATTCATGGATAATAGAGACCATTATAAACTTTTGAACAATAATAGATACAGAGGCAGAGCTGCCTCAAACAGATTGTCAAACTGCAGCGGGAAGGCTGGGGAGGGTTGGGGGGCAGGAGGGAAGGGGGTAAGAGATCAACCGAAGGACTTGTATGCATGCATATAAGCAAAACCAATGGACATAAGACACTGGGGGGTAGGGGAGGCCAGGGGATTGTCAAGGGCGGAGATAAAAAAGGACACATATATAATACCCTTTGTAATACTTTAAGCAATAAAAAAAATTTAAAAAAAAAAAAAAAAGCGTCTACCCACCTTAACATTTCTCTCTCTCTAGTTTGTTAAAATTATCTATAATATCTTTCCCTCCATTCCTTTATTCTTTTTTATTAGTGTTCTCTGTTTTTCTTTATTTGATCTGTTCTTTTCTTTTATTGTGCATTCTTATACTTTTCAACTTTAGATTGCAGAAAAAAATATTTCAGATAAACAGTGAATAAATTTTAAGTGTAAATAAGTCCTACTTTATATTCAAGACATACTTATGCTAAAAAATTACTTGTTGCTCTGATATTAAAATTTTGTTTTTGTTTGTTTTTCCTAAATCAGGCAATCCTTCTAATTCTTTTTAATTTAATCAGTCATGTGACAATACTCTATTTAGAGATTACTTCAACCATCCAGAAAACCATCCAAATTTCATGATTTAGCCACACAAAAAAAGCTTATGTGTAGAAGGCACCAAGTCCAATTAAACAATCTTAACGGAAACTTCCTGCCACAGTTTGAATATCTTCAACCCTTTCTGTTCTGTTTTATAAGAATCCTGGTCACATTCGAATAAGTTGTGTTTTTCCACCCACTAATGGATTGCGAAGAGCCCTGCTGCCGAGGAGTCGAGGGCCATGGTGGGGAAATGAAGGGAGACAAGAATCAATAAGCTCTTGGGCTTCCGCAATGAGAGCGGGCGACTGTTATTGATCAGAAAGAGGATGGAATGAGACCCCCTTCCTCCCCTTTCATAAACCGGATGGCATCAATCCCCTACAAGAGCTGAAAATCTTGGGGGAAATTAACTGAGAACAAGAATGGTGGTTGGGCAGGAACCAAACACACTGACCTGGGAGAAGAGACCGTGATTTCTGCTATTTGTGGAGACTCTTAGGTTTATACCAAACAAGGTTATTTTTAGGTCAATATGAACCTTCTAAGAGTCCAAAGAAATTAGGTTGTGCATTGTGGCCATAATACCTTACTTTCCACAACGTTATTTTCTTTATCCAACATACATTTATTGAGTGCATAGTAGAACTAGCAATACAGCATTCAATAAAAATAAAACCACAAAATTCCCACCTGGCTGGCCTGGCTCAGTGGTTGAGCATCGACCTATGAACCAAGAGGTCACAGTTCAATTCCCTGTCTGGGCACATGCCCAGGTTTCGGGCTCAATCCCCAGTAAGGGGGCGTGCAGGAGGCAGCCGGTTGATGATTATTTCTCATCATTGGTGTTTCTATCTCTCTCTCTCTCCTTTCCTCTCTGAAATCAATAAAAATATACTTTAGAAAACACACAAAATATTCCAGTGGAAGAAGACAGAATTAAAAGTGAATGCAGTA
>NW_005371579.1:879987-892480 GCF_000412655.1 Myotis brandtii
C
Organism: Myotis brandtii; assembly: GCF_000412655.1. Taxonomy (NCBI): domain Eukaryota; kingdom Metazoa; phylum Chordata; class Mammalia; order Chiroptera; family Vespertilionidae; genus Myotis; species Myotis brandtii. The sequence goes on from NW_005371579.1 coordinate 879,989, forward strand.
CCAAAAATAAAAGGTATCTCTAAGTCCTAGATTCTGGTGCCTATTCATGTGACCTAATTTGGAAATAGGCTCTTGGCAGAGGTAACCAAATTAAGATGAGCTCAAACTGGGTTAGGGGGCCTTATTCAATGACTGTGTCCTTATAAAGAGGAACATTTTGGACATATACGCAGAGAGGAGAGTGCTATGGGAAGACAGAGGGACAGTGAGGAAAGACAGCCACGTGGTGACAGAGGCAGGCTGGAGTGATGCAAATGCGAGCTGAGGGATGCGAAGGGTGGACAGCCACCTCTAGCAGCTGGGAAGAGGCAAGGCAGGATCCCTCCTCCCCACCCTCGGGAACCTTTGGAGAGAGGACAGCTCTCTGACCTCTTTCTTGTGGACCTGTAGACCCCAGAACTGTGAGAGAACGAATCTGTTGTCTCGGGCCACCTGCTTTGCAGCCCTTTGCTGTGGCAGCCCTGGGAAGGGAATGCAAGGACACCTGAGGAATCTCTGAAACAGGTGAGAGTGTCCATGTGGACATCTGGCGGGAACAGCCAGTGCGAAGGCTCCGTGCCGAGATGGGCCTGGCATATTCAGGGATGAGCCTTGAGACCAGTGTGGCTGGAGCAGAGTGAGCGAGGAGGGTCATGGAAGAGCTGAGGGACTCAGTGGGAGCCAGGCCACGTTGGGCCTTGCAGTTTTATAAAAAGTGCGGCCTGTACTCTCAGTGAAAGGGGGAGCCACTGAGGGGTTTTGAGTAGAGGAGTTATTTGATCTGGCTTTATTTTATTAGGGCCACTCTATTGTCTATGAAGAGAATAAGCTAAAGTGGAGTCAGGATGGAGACAGGAAGGTTGGGAGGCTGTGCAAACAACCCAGGAGAGAAAGAATGGCGATTTGTGTCAGGAGGTGGCAGGGTGGGTGGTGAGGAAGGGTGAGGGCCTGAGTATATTTGAAGATAATGTCAACAGGATTGACAGTCAGTGACCCCCACACCCATCCCCAGGCCATGAACAACCTGCTCCTATCACTGTAGATTAGATTTGCAGTTCACATAAAGGGAATCATATAGATCAGTGACGGCGAACCTTTTGAGCTCAGCGTGTCAGCATTTTGAAAAACCCTAACTTAACTCTGGTGCCGTGTCACATATAGAAATTTTTTGATATTTGCAACCATAGTAAAACAAAGATTTATATTTTTGATATTTATTTTATATATTTAAGTGCCATTTAACAAAGAAAAATCAACCAAAAAAAATGAGTTCGCGTGTCACCTCTGACACGCGTGTCATAGGTTCGCCATCACTGATATAGATCATGAGCTCTGTTGACGAACATTTAGGTTTTCCCACTCTTTCATGCACCTTCTTTTTGCCCAAAAGTATTTTTATGTTCTCCTTTAAATTTTATCAAAACTTGGGCTCTGTAGACAACAGGAATCTCCAAAGACCAGTTTGGAGGTGATAGATGGAGAGCAATACAGCCTGTTTAAGTCTTATTTCAACTTCACACGTGTTATTGCTCCTGTGCCGTGCTGAGAGCACTGTGCTAAGTGTCCCAGGGGACAGCAGGATAAAGAGAACCATCCTGCCCCGACCCCACGTGGATCAAAAAAGCGACAGGCAATGAACTGTGTAATAACAGGCAGAATAAGACGAGTATTACAAGACACTTACAGATGAGAAGAGGAAGGGAAAAAACAAACAAACAGGTGATGACTGACAGCGAGGAAGAATCAGCTATGACTTCATGATGGGAGAAGATTGGATCCTTTAAAAAATTGCAAAAATTCTGACCAGCATAGATGGAGGTGGATGGGCTCCCCAGGAGGAAGTAAGGGCATGCGCACAGGTATGCTGAGTGCGCAAGGTGAAGCTCAGGCTGGTCAAAGGGGAGTGTTGAGAGGTGACGTACGGATGTACAATGGTTAAGGCTTGGAAGTCTGATGCCAGAGCCCGAGTACTGGATAGCCAGTCACACTCTGACCTTCAGCAAGTTCACTCAACATGCCTCTCTGCTCACACTGGGCCAGGGATTGTGAGTCATCCTTGTCCAGCTGAGTCGTGAAATAGGATTCGCAGCGTCTGACACTGTCCATGGCCTCCTTCTTCTAACTTCACTTGGACTTCCGAGGTGGCCCCTCCATTTTCCGAGACAAACGCCCTCATCTCATCTCCTCCCCTCCCGCGGGCTGCTTTCTCCTAAGGACACAGGGACACATAACCGCCACAGAGGAAGCCCGGCCTTTGTTCTGAGTACAGAGCCAGCTTTCCCCAGGTGTCTGCCTCCTCGGCTTGAAGACGTGTTGGCTTCGATGGCAATCACCTCTGCTCCCCACACGCCTCTTCCCCCAGACACCCCAAAAGAACGTTCCCCAACTTGGGAAGCGGGTCTGTACCTGCAGCATCTCAGCCATCCTGTGGTGACGTAAGTCTGAGAAGTTCCCCCAGCTATTCTTACTCTATGCCAGCGCACCCCACTCTTCACTGCCACATGAATTCCTTCGGACATTGTGATGTGACATTATCCTTCATCTCTCCTCAGTAAGGATGATGATAGCGTGGTGGCTGGCATTTAACATGTATTCTGGTGAACACACAAGTCAATGTACAAATGATATGCTGCAGAATTGTACACCTGAAACCTATATGATTTTATTAACCAACGTCACCCCAATAAACTCAATAAAAATAAATTTAAAAAACATGTATTCAACAAATAATTTACTGATCTCCTGTTTTGTGCCGGGCTATGTCCTAGGCACTGAGGAGAGAGGAGTGAACAAGATACCGGATGAGCTATTAAAGAGCAGTCGATACATGCCAGGCATCTGCTAAGTACTGATGTTTGGATCCTTGCAAGAAGCCTCTGAGATTAATATTTTTGTTTAGTCTGTTACATAGGGGAATAAAATGGGTGTTGGTTAAATTAGCAAACTTGATACCTGAGCTTGTACCCAGCTCTTCCTCTGACTAGCTATCTAACGTTAGACAAGTTTCTTATATGTTCTCTCTGCCTCAATTTCCCTATCTGGAAAATGGGGACTATAGCAACTGCCTCAGAGTGTTTTGTGAGAAATTAATAGGCCCTTCCCTGGAAAGAAAGTAGAACAGTGTCACACTGAGAATATTTCATTAATGCTAGCAATTACTATTACATATTTCCCGTCTTAAGTAATACAACATTCATTTGTTAAGCATGTGTCCCCTTGGATCATGAGATTCTAAAATCTGGTTTTTGTTGTCTTTTCATCTTAAAATCCTCATGTGTAAAATGGGGTCAATGATACTTACTTTGAAGCTGAATTTCAGCTAGAGAGGATGGTTTGTTTGTATAAAGTACATAGCACAGTTTCTAGTCTATAGTAGGTGCTCAATGAATTTCTATATTGCAGTTATTATTGTTATTACTATTATCACTATTCGTGTTATGTGCTAATGGTTAGCACAGGATTAGCAAGGGGGAGAGTTCAAAAAGCATTTTGTGACTCACATGGGAAGAATGGATTCGGAAGCACACCCACCGCCCATGGCCCTGGGGGCTCACTGTCGCCTCCCTGTTTCCTGAGTGGCAGCTCATCACTCACTTTGGTTAACACTGAGCGGTGAGGGCTCACCCCGGCTAACTACTTAAAAACTAATATTGGTCTTGCAAATACTGTGTTTTAATGTCCTTTAATGGCCCTCCGGAAAACCTCATTAGCAGGCGGTGAATGGCCCGGGGCTGTGCAGGGGAAGGTCTGCATGCATGGCCAGAGCTCCCATTCTGCTGACTGAAGGCAGAGCACGTGCATGTACAGGCTCCACAGAGCCTCTCCGTCAGGCCTCTGGGAGTCATCTACACCTGGCCCCTCCTTGCACCCCACCTTGTCCATCTTGTCTGGGGCCTCGGGCCTCCCAGTCTCCTCCTGTGCAGATCCTCCCTGGTCCTGACAGCTGGGCATCATTCCTCGGCTCAAACACCCAGCATGGCTCCCTACGGCCTCTGCCGTCAACTCTGATCTCTTCCCCAGGGGCCTCTCCTACCCCCTTGCTTGCTCCTCACGGCTCCCCCTGCACCGAGTGACTGTCTGCATCCAGGGAAGCAGGGTGTCCTGTTCCAAACCGAACACTTGTGCTCTGTTCTCCCTGCTCCTGAGCTCTGCACATACAGCCCCCATCACCCGACTGCCGCTGCTCACTCCACAGGTGTTCCCGCAGCAATGTGGGCGAGGACAAAGAACTTGGGACGTGAACTATTCGGACAGGGGTTCTTATCAATCTTTGCCCCCAAATAATTCTTTGAGCTCAAGTCCATCACTCTGTGGCCCACCTGTGCTTCCTCGCTGTGCAAAGTCTGACAGCAGTGTTTTTAACCTTGGCACTACTGGCATTCAGGGTCAGGGAGTTCTTCGGTGGTGGGGTGCGGCGGGCCTCCTCTGTGGGTTGCAGAATGTGTAGGAGCATCTGGCTTCTGTAGGGATGTCAGTAGCTGGCCCCTCCTGCCCGACATGACAATCAAAAAATGTATCCTGATCATTTCAAATGTCTCCTGGGGAGCAAAACCGCCTGCAGTGAAGAAGCGCTGCATTGCATGACTGTAAGGACCTCTGGAATATTCTACCCAGGGTCCTGCACACACATCTTGTTCCCCCTTTTAAAAAAAAAAATTAGCTAATGCTATGCAGCACTCGTTATATGCCTAGCATTGTCTTTAAGAGATTTAATGATGTTAACTAATTTACCATCATCTACCCCCGAAAGTAAGTACTTTTCTTGTCCCCATTTTGCAGATGAGGAAAAGGAGACAGACAAGCTGAATAATGGACCCAAAGCCAACAGTCAGCATTCACTTCCAGGCAGCCTGTCTCCAGGTTCCCTCTGCGGAACTCACAACGCCTCTTCGAGGACCTGCATACAATCTAGGTTCACATGCCAGCTCTGGCGCCTGTGAGCTCCAGAGCTTTGGGTAAAGTGGGTCCCTGATCTCCTTACTCAGCAAAATAGAGATAATGCCTCTGTCGTGGGACTGTTTGAAGTTTAAACTAATACATAGAAAGCTCCTGGAATAGGGTCTGGCCCATAGAAGACTGGAAATGAAGAGGCTGATAGTGGCGGCGTAGGGATAAAAAGAGGGGTTTAAAAAGCAGGAGAGACTATAAGATCCTAGAGAAAAAGGTCGGTGACAGCTCTTCTGTCTTTTCCCAGGATCCAGCCTGGGCCTGGCTGACACCAAATGCTGCATCTCTGACTTCTGGAGCCCAGAGCAGGAGGCAAACGATCCCTCACAGCCCCACCCAGCGCACCATCTATTGTTGTTAATAACGTATTGGACCCAGCCATGCCCATTCACTCATGCCTGGTCCATGGCTGCTTCCAAGGGCAGGTTGAGTGGGTGCAGCAGAGACTGATGGCTCACAGGCTGCAAATATTTGCTATTGGGCCTTTCACAGAAGTGCGGCGCCTGCCTCGAATGTATAATCTGAGCTGGAAAACACCAACTGTGAAGATCTCTAACTTCCTTCCTTGGCTCAAACCTACTCAGATTCTCTGAATCCTCACCTCTGCCACGTTATGTCATGTGACTGATTTCATTCATCCCTGCCTTTGTTGGGGATGCCCTCTCCTCCCACCCCCACCCCCTCAGATAGAGGACAATGCTCTTCATTTCACCATCACTCGTGCTGTGGAGTCACAGGTTCCCACGATCACTTCCAGCACCTGCTTGTGCAGACAAACTCCCAGATCTTGTCTGACTTTGTTGCCAAAGGCTGCCCTCGGAAGCTCTCACGGCCCACCTGCTAGTCTGCAGAAATGACACCAACCTCACGTTCAAAGAGAACAACGGGAAAGCCTGGGACAGGCCCACAGTTGGGACCAACCTCCCATCTTGGTTTCCCCTTTGTCTTTCCTGGTGGCTCCAGACCTGGCTGGTCTCCTGTAGGCATCACCGTGCCTCTCACCAGCTGACAAAACTGCTCCCTATCTTAGACAGTGATGGAAGGACAAAGTTCTCTAGAAGAATTCCGAAACTTGAGGAGAGAGGGGGGAACAGATGCAGAAGTGTGGAGAAAAAGATGTTCAGTCCATTTTTCTTCCCGAGACTAACACTTAATTTCTGAGTTAGCTTCCAAGTCAGAAGTCCCATTGTTCCACACAGTGATGCTAAGATACTAACAGGTATTTTTTTTAACAAATATAATTCAGGACCCCTTGTAGCTCAGAACCTAACACTGCGAGTTCAGCCGCGTGACACTGAGGCATCGTTCCTCATTAGGGAAGATGCTTCCCAGAACTCCCTGCAATAGGTTCGGATGCTCTTGCCATGGTTGCAAAGGCGTCTGGGGGAGTGAGCACCAATCATGTTCAGCTTCTGTTGTGAGAAGTGGTCTCTTTCAGGCGAAGAAGAGGAAGGGGACTGGGCTATGGGCAGGAACAGTCAGTGCTCAGCAGTGACTACTGTTTAAAAACATATAAGACATCCCAGTTCTATGCACAACAATGTATATTATTGTTCTCAAATGTCAGCTACTCCGAGGGCCCATGCTGTGAGCCTGCTTTCATTTTTGCTCTCAGAAGGAAAGGGATCTATTTTTTTTTCTAAGATGCTTTTTTTTTCTCCCTTTAAATGGCTTGAAATTTCTAACAAATTCTTTGGGTCACTTTGTCCCAGAGTCTGGTGAGACTGGCTGGCATATTGGAGCTAAGAAAATATGGTGCCGGCACAGTGACAGTTCCCAGGAAGCAGGCACCCTGCTGATTACACTCTGTGCTTGATTTTATTGAATTTTCATCACGACTCTATGAGATAGATATGATCATACCCAGGGCCAGGTAGGGTGAGGAAGAGGGTCCCCGGGCTAAAATTTAAGGAGGCACTCAATCTCAGGGCTGAGCCAGTAGCATCCCCTCACTGACATAGCCTACAGCGCGAATGCTCCTTAAACTTTGCACCCCAGGCTCCTCACTCCCCACAGCCTCATCCTGGCCCTGACCTCACCGCTGTATTGATGAGATGATCCGAAATGTTGTGACTTATCCAAAACAACAATCCTGAACATTGACGGAGCCGTAATTTCAACCCAGTCTGCCTGTCTCCAGAGAACTCACCCTAAAACACTGGCGATTGAGCTTTGAGTATGAGGGATGCAGGTACTATAGAAACAGCGTGGAGTTCTCTTAAAAGAGGTGGAGCCAGTTGGTAAGCCAGACTTCAGGAGGAAAGGAGACTGCACCCCGTGAGTGCTCATCCGTTAAGGGCCAAGTGTTGACCGCTGCCTCACTTCCCCCCCTGGTCTGCTGTGAGTCCCACCCATGGCTCTAGCCTCTTTTGTGCTGTTTTTCCTCTGTAGCATTTTCCATCCCGCCGCGGGGAACATACCTGAAAGTCCCTATAGTGCCCCTCAATCCCCCTTCCAGATACTTCATTACAAATCTACAATAGAGCCTCCCTGGTGTCATTCAACATGAGACCAGGACTGGACATCTTGTCGTTTGCCACCTCCTACTCTAGATTTTCTACAGGGTAGACATCGAGGAAACTGAGGAGCAGACTTCTTTCCCACACCCAGGTGAATTGCACAAGACAGTTTTTTTTAGCAGAGCCTGTGTTCCTCTGGTTAATTACAAGAATCTCAGTATAGGAAAAAATCCATCTGGTCCCTAGGAAAGAAGAAAAGGCTCAAATGGTGTTTGATGTTTGATTGGCAGTTACTCCCTGAGCTGCTGTGCTGTATGAGATCGTGCAAGTCTTTGCCAAGGACATAAGGACACATGTGTCGAGCTGCTGAGGTTCTGCCTTCCCTCTGACCCAAATTCATGGGCCAATGACCACCTACCCATTGGTCTACCTGCCACACACAGGGCGACACATTTTTATGATGCAATAAGGGGTACGGATAAAAAGACCTCCAAATCTACTCAGTCCCTGGCCTTTATTACCCTGATTATGTGAAGTGGCATCTTGCTTTATTATTAAACATCCCAGCCTCTACCTCATAGCCCAAATTTAGGAAGCAGGGATCTGTCTCATCCCACCAGGCACACACAGCTCCTCTCAGATCCCTGAAGAGGCCAACGGTGGAACGGACAGAACATGGGCTTTGGGGAGAGTTAGGTCTGTGTGGGAAAACCTGAGCTGAGGCAGGGAGAGTCCCTCCTGGTCTGTATAACCCTGTTGGTACCAGTAATGCTTCTATAACACAGATCAAGGCCAGGGACTGTTCTGAGTGCTTTGTACGGACGGACTCGGATGGACCCTCTGAGTCCTCAGAAACTATCAGGTAGGCACAATGACCATGTGTACTTTATCAAGGAGGAGCTCTAAGGCACAGAGACGTTAAATTATTTGTCCAAGTTTGCACAGCAGGAGAGCAGGGCAGCCAGGGCAGCCCTGGCGTCCCGAGTGAGAGATTGTGCTCTTAGCTACCAGGTGTCACTGCTTCTCATAGAGAATTCTTGGATAAAAGTAATGGCAATAAAAATAAAATGCGGTTGCATTTATTTTTTATTTTTTTAATGTTTTTATTGATTTTAGAGATAAATGAAGGGAGAGGGAGTGAAAAACATTGATCAACTGCCTCCTGCACATCCCCTGCTAGGGATCTAGCCCACAACCTGGGTATGTACTCTGACTGGGAACCTTGCAGTGAATGGGGTAACTAACGCTCAACCAAGTGAGCACATCGGCCAGGGCTTCAGTTTCATTTAAAGGCAACAGGAATGATTCCCAAGGCCACAAAGAGTGACTTTATATTCAAGAGCTGAGTGGGGAGCTAAGGTAAGTATCCAAATTGGTATTACAACAAAGTATGGGACTTCAGAGCTGTGACTGGGGTTTTGAGATCCACCCAGCAACAGAAACTGAGACCTCAGTTCCTAGGTGACCAGAGAAACCTTCCTGTCACAGGTTCTCAAAAACTCTAAATAAAGTATAGAAAAAAAACAAGGAAATTATCCCTTGTTAGATATGATCCTATAAAATAAAAGCCTAATATGCAAATTGACCGAATGGCAGAACAACCAGTCGCTATGCTGCACACTGACCACCAGGGGGCAGACGCTCAACACAGGAGCTGCCCCCTGGTGGCCAATGCACTACCACAGCAGCAAGCTGAGCAGTAAGGAGCAGTGAGCAGGTGGGCGGTAAGGAGCAAGGGGTCCTGGACATTCCCCGAGGACTCCCAGACTGCTAGAGGGCACAGGCCAGGCTGAGAGACCCCCCCGGCCCCAGTGCACAAATTCCGTGCACTGAGCCTCTAATGGGAAAATAAAGAAAGATGGTCCAGAAAGAAAATTCTTGTTTTCCCTAGGACAATCTGTCAGTTCCTGGTGACCAGGAACTTAGGTTTTAACAAACCAAGGGACAATAGACAAAATCTAGGACTTGCTCAGAGTGGAAGTTAAGTCTGAAACCCCTACATAAAGATAAAACATTAAAAAATGATTTAGCAAAAAATAAGTCATAAAACTTGCTCTCCAGAAAGGAAGGCTGGAATGTTTGCTTATCTGTGGATAAAGCAAATTAAAGTGTCCCCAAGAATCTCTCCCCATAAAGCTATCTACAATTGAATTTGTGTCAAGAATTCACATGTGATGTATAGTCCAAAAAACACCCCAAATCAAAAATGCAGTTTAAGTAATCCCTAAAAAGCCTAGGGAGGGGGGAGGCCACATTTAAGAAGATTCTGAAAATTTTTCAGAATAAGTTAAATCCATGATTCCATAGGTTCAAGAAATCTAATGAATCCCATAAAACAAAAAATGCACATTACTGACAAAGGGGCTATAGACAACTTACTTCTCATCCACAAAAATGAAAGCCAGAAGACAATGGAATAACACTTAAAATTAGTGAAAGAAAATCAACATAATATATGTATTTGGAGAAACCATCTTTCAAGAACAATAGTGAAATAAAGAAATTTTCAGGACCCCCCCCCCCCCGCTCCGCCCCAAAAAATATACCTGCATTTACTACAAAGAGAACTCCTTAAAGTATGTACACTGGAAAAAAGGAAAGTGACCACAAAAAAAGGCTTGAGATTCAAACAGGGATGGTGAAGCAAAAAGAAAAAAAGGGAATGTTGGTGAATCTAAACAATCTAGGAATATAGAAAGCAATAAAATGATGTCTTGTGGGTGAGGTTAAAAGAGAACTAAAAATAGACATCATTTTATTATTGAAGAGTAAGTAGACTAAAAATACCTATGATCTACTTATTGTTCAGGAAGATAAAAAAGTTCAGATTTTTAAAATTAAATATAGAAATAACTAAGTTTAACCTAGTAGAAAGAAAAATATAATATGAAGGAGCTCAATTCAAAAAATGGCATGGCCCTAGCCGGGGGCACTGGATGCACAAGCAGCAAGCACCAGGTGTGTGGGCCTCCTGGAATCTGCATTCCGCAGCAGGGGGGTGGGCTTGGCAACCTGTGGGTCTGGGCTGCAGGGAGGCCCCCCACCTGTTGCTCTGCCTTTTTATGGGGTGAATATGAAAGTGGCCTTGCAGAGGGGAATGAACATTTCGGACTCGGATACCAAGCAGACTGAGCCTAAGTGCCAGATATCCAGAGGAGCCCTGGCATGACCAGGTGCCCAGAGCCCAGACACCTCACCTCAGGGAGTGGGTTTCAAGCTAAGCCCCTCCCATGGGGGCGGGGCTTAGAGCCAGGTCAATGGTTGCCAGGCAACTGGAAGAGAACTGGAGGGGTCATTCATTCAGCCCTTTTTGCAGGCACAGGGAACCTGCACCCTTTCCCCTTCATATCTACCAAACCAGGTCTCCCCCGTTTTGCCTCTCCTTTTTGCCCCATTGGCCAAAACCACCCTGAACCCCCTTCTCCACGTTTCGAAGAACCCCCCTCTCCCCCCCAGAACTGCCAGTGGCACAGGCGTGCTCCCTGCTCTCCAGGGCTGTCAAGAATCCCTTTTCCCACCCTGCATCCTTGAGCAGTCCTTCACGAAGCCATAGCAGATGTTTCTGAGTCCTTTCATTTCCCCTTTTCAGAGGAATTGTGATCGGCTGCGCTTTAATTAGGATCTCCCCCAGGACACCCCAGCTTTCTTCCACACCCAGAAATCCGCAGCCTCCCCCTCGGTGCGCCAGGCTGATTAGATTTCTTAATTCCCTAAAATTTGCTGTCTCAAAGCCTAATACCTTGTAGTGATGAGTTCTGAGTCTCTCCCTGTCCTCTCCTTACTGTGCTAAATCCCGTCTCCGGTCCCTGGGAAGGCGCGCTTTCCCTGACTTTGGCTTGCCTTCCAGGGCGGGTAGGCTGGCCCTGCGGGTGGATGGAGCCTCTGGGGTGAGCAGCTTCACTGAAGGGTGCCCCCACCCTGATCTGGGTGCCGCAGGCTGGCAATGGCCCCGCGGGGTTGGATCTAATTTGCAGTGACCAGGAGAAGCCCAGCACAGGTGTAGTTGTAGCTTCTCTCATCTATTTACAAATCTATGACTTTTTTTTATCAGCCTGCTACTATGTGCACTGGAGATAGAGTGATAAACGTGGTTCTTCATTTCCTGGAAATTATCGCCTAATGGGAGAGACCAGTAAGTGAAAACACAGCCCCCCTGTGATGCTATAAACAGTGCTTTGAGCAAAGCGGGCACCTATCTGGGCCTAGGTGGGCGTTTAGCCAGAGTTTGGGGAGTAGAGAAGGATTTCTGGGGGAAGCAACATCTAAATTGAGACTTGGAGGGTAAGCAGGAGTTTTCGGCCAAGGAGGCCAGGGATGGGATGAGAAGGCCTGATAGAAAAGAGGAGAATATTCTAGGCAAAAGGTGGACTCTGAGGCTTGTCCTGGGACTGCAGTGATTCATTGTTGCTGACATATAATGGAACAGGTGAGGAACTTGGCTGGGGGGGCGGGGCGGGGGGTAAGGAGTGTTAAGAGCTAAAGATGGCACCGTAGGCAGAGGCCAGAGCAAGCAGAACCAGTGAACTGTGTTGAGTCGCTCGCTCTGCATCTGGTAGGAGTGTGTGGCGCTTTCACATCACTCACAGTGTGGCGCTCAGGACCTGGCGCACGTGCTCCCGGAACTGGGAGAGCCCCTGAGAGTCATACTCTCACTAAGGCTTGGCCTGGCATCAGGTGCCATGAAAACCAAAAGCATATACCGCTCTGCTCATCTGCAAACCTTCTGACAAAGCAAGCAGCCTTGAGAAGATAGAATGGGTCCAGCAGACAAGTCGATGGCATAAACAGCCTCGGTGAAGCAGGAGCTGGGCGCTCTGGGCTGTTGCAGGAAAAGCCAGAGGGATGGGCAGAAGCTGCCTTCCACTTCCTGTTGTCAGCAACGCCCTCACTACATCCAAGCATGGCCCAGGAGCCGCCCCACATGGACTCGATCAGAAATACCTGTCACAGACCCCTGGGCTGCCTTTTTTATTTTTTGAAATTTTGAAATTTCAGAGTTTGTCTCAAGAGCTTCTTATTGGACTGGAGGCAGAGGAACGGGGCAGAGAGGGCTGTCCTGTTGGCTAGTTTTTGTGCGGATTCTGGGACAAGGAAGAGAGTGCTCCCG
>NW_005371579.1:892623-896198 GCF_000412655.1 Myotis brandtii
GGGATCTGGGAAGATCAGGAGCAGAGCAGGCCTGGAGCTGGGGACTAGATAGCAAACACAGATTCTCAAAGACACCGGAAGTGGAGGTTGGCCAAAGGACAAAACCACAAAACTCCATTAACAGATTGGACCAAATTATCAGCTACTGAACAGTGCCAATTATCCATCTGTTGATAACATGGTCATCAATGCTATTTGATAACATTGCCACTGTTACTTGACAACAATGATAACTACTGTTATCACCTGATAACATGATCAGTGATCATCCTTCATAATAACAATACGAATCTTTGAGGCACTTACTATGTAAAGGGCACAACATTTTTTGTTTTATCCTCACCCAAGGATATGTTTATTGACTTTTAGTGAGGCAGAAGGGGGAGGGGAAGAGAAAGAGAAACATCAGTGTGATAAACATGGATCAGTTGCCTCCTGTACATGCCCCGACCGGGGATTGAACTGCAACCTAGGTATGTGTCCTGACCAAGAACCTTTTAGTGCACAGGATGACGTTCCAACCAACTGAGCCATCCAGCCAGGGCTGGGGCAACATTTTATAGTAGATGGATAGACAGATATATACATGCATATAATTAGATAGCTAGGTAAGTAGGTACGGGGTTAGCAGGACTGTGTGTCTCCTTATTCCCTCCCATAAAGAGATAAAACCTAATGACTTCAAAGCCATAATTGGGCAAAGTGCTTTTAAAGTTAATATAAAAGGTGTAGGCAGAGCAGGAAAGAGACAAGAGGCATTCTCATCAGATTTAAAGAAGTTTGCTAGTGTGCAAACCTGAATCGTAGATGTAGCCTGGGTGAAGACTATTGGCTACTACTGCTTTAACCCTTACAGGACAGGGTGTCTGTTTACTAACGGGGATCAAAAGTCTAGAAGGAACCTAGGGCAGATGGCCCCCAAGTCTTCCCCTGACCCCACATCGCCTCCATGGGTTTCTGTCTGCCCCTACTCAGCAACAAAACAGATGCAAAATCCCGAGATACAAAAGGAGGCTGGAAACTGGGTGTTGCTAGGGAAGACGAAGAGTCTGGGAACGGAGGGGAGGGGCCCTGTGAGAGAGGCAGGAACCGCTCCCCATCCCTCACTGGCTGGGAGACCAGGGCGCCTGCAGGCTCCAGCTGGTCTATGAGCTGCTGTAAGAGCCCTGTTATCCAGAATGATTGCAGCAGCCAGGCAGCTGAAAAGACACTGAAAGAAGTCAAACCTTTCAAACAGAAAGATGTACACTTGAAGATTTGGTTTCAACTTCACACATATTAATGCAGACGTGTTTGCCTTTTGCCACAGGGCCCCACGTCTTTCAGGATGAGCCTGCAAAACAGATTGCCAATCTTCTTCTATCAACCTCTTTTACATCTCAATTTCTAGTTTCAAATCCTTTAAAACAAAACGAGAACAGAGAGATGCCCGGGAAGCGATGGATGTGGGTGAAGAACCCTTCTCCATCTGCTATTGTTTCTCCGCTGCTTGCTGTTACCTCCATACCTGGTTGAGCAGCATTTTAAAATGACTTGGCTTTGCCAGTCTTACAAGTAGTTGAACTTAGTTTTTATGGAAAGGCTGCTCCATTTCATTTTACATGCACATTTTATCACTTATATAATTTCTAATTAGGTTAAAGTAGCAAGAGAAGCAGGAGGTCAAATGGAACTTTTACTGTTGACCCAGAATTAGCTATGAACTCAAAGCAAAAGGCAGTGGTATCTAGTGGCTCATATTCTAAAGGAACTGAGGCCACACACCCCCATGGGGTGTCAAGGGGAGGCTGAACCCCCAAACCTCTATTCTATAAAAGCAGATGACTGGAGGAGAGATGGAATCCAGGACATCAGCAGGGTCCTCATGGGTGTGAGTATGGCTTTGTCACTTCCTCCCCACAGCAGAAGGGAGGCTCACTCCTCTCTCCGAGACATGAAAGGGGGCTCAGAGGGCATCACCAAGAAGGACTGGGGGCATCATCAAGAACTGGCGTCAAGCAATCATTCTTTGGGGGGAAGACGGTATGCATCATGTTTTCTGATCTCTCTCTGCTCCGTGCCTACCTGAGCAGAGGGGTAAGAGAATTGGGGAGAAATGTCACGGCAAAGAGGGAGAAGCGGCAGAAAAGACTGCACTCCCACAGGTGTGGCAAGGATGAAGGGTCTCTGGATTAATGCACGGCTACTACACAATGCAGCCCCGAGCTGGGACCAGGGACTTTGTCACTGGTAAGGGAGCTTCCTTAGGAAAAGTCTAGGAGTAGGAATACAGGGCATGAACGGAAGGGCCTCATGCAGTACGGGCCCCTCCTGAGGACCCACACATGTGTTCCTGGAGAGAACCAGCACTTAGGCAAAGCCACACAAAGGGCAGGGTGGGCTTGCAGCATGATGCATTCTCCCTGTTGCTAATTTGTACCCTGTCCTAGTAGTTACAGAGAACAGATGTTGGTAATCATACTGGAGAGAAGAGGGAGTGCTTTCAGAAACTGTGCCTGTAGATAGATATATACCTAAACAATTAAAAAATGATAAATTTTATATGGTGTCTACAAGGCACTATTCTAAATACTTAACCTATATTACTTCATTTCTAAATATCCAATTTATATTTACATATATATAGATATATAGATATATAGATATAGATATAGATATAAAAAAGGCTAATATGCTAAGTGTCCTTCCCCCTGTCCGACCCATTGCTATGACATGCACTGACCACCAGGGGGCAGATGCACAACACAGGAGCTGCCGTGATGCACACAGAGAAACGGCACCACGGACCTGGCGCCTTCAAAGCAACACTCAGCTTCCCCCAAGTGGGACACAGGCCCCACCACCACCCCGGAGCGACAGCCCACCAAATCACAGCTGACGCTGCCATGGCACAAAATGCAGCCCACAGCCCAGCCCACAAACGGTGGCTGTGGGTGCCGGGTAATGACGTCACATTTTTGTTGACATTCTGAAGCCAAAATTGTTGACAGATATGTCTGGAGACCAACTATTGGCACAACATACCTCTGAAGCCGAGAGAAAACCACAACATCATCAACAGAGTATGTCTGAAGAACAATCATCGACAAATACTACCAACAGTGGTAGGAACTGCCTTCATAGCGAAAATGAGGTAAATGAGGATGCAATTATCAAAATCAGTTGTGGTGGAATGACTATTACATGTCAATTTTGCCTATCCCTAAATTTCTCTGATGAAAAACCATCTGATGGGAAATTTACTTGATGTTGTAGCAAAGGCAAAGTTTCTCCAAATGATATAAATTTCCAGAACACCCAGCACATTTAAAACAATTAATGATAAATGAAGATTCTGAAAAATTTCATGGAAAATATTCGTTCGATAAATAGTTCTTTTGCTTTTGCTTCAATGGTTGCAGATATTGCATCGCCATCAGGATATGGGCCATACTGTTTTAGAATACACGGTCAAGTTTATCACCGTACTGGAACTTTACATCCTTCGGGTGGTGTTTCTCGGAAGTTTGCTCAACTCTATATTTTAGATACGGCTGAAGTAACAAGTAAAAGATTAGCAATGCCAGAAAACCAAG
>NW_005371579.1:898564-937113 GCF_000412655.1 Myotis brandtii
CCTGGCCAGTGACACTGTGGCAGGTGGGCTGGCCTGGCCAGCTATCTCCCCACAGAGGGAGGCCCAGGCCAGCCAAGCGATGGCACCCATGCCTTTCACCCGCAGAGGGAGGAAACTGGTGGCAGAGTGGGGGCAGCACTGCACAGATGGTAAGCAGTGGCAGCTGGGGGAAGGAAAGCCCTGATAGGCCCCTTCCCCCGCCAGCCCCTCCCCCAATAACCCACCCTCCACTCCTGACCCTGACAGGAGGGAGGAGGGAGGAGGGAGCCCGAATCCACCAGTCCCTCCCCTAGCCTGCATTGACGACAGAAAATGTCTGAAGACCAACTATTGGCACAACGTACCTATGAAGCTGAAAGAGGCTGGCATTGTTGACACAATGTATCTGAAGACCAACTATTGGCACAATGTACCTCCGAAGCCGAAAGAAGCCAGTGTTGTCGACAGAATATGTCTGAAGAACAGCCATCGACAAGTACTACCAATGCTGGTAGGTACTGCCTTCACAGCAAAACTGAAGTAAATGAGGATGCAATTATCAAACATACTAGCAGTTGTGGTGGAATGACTATTACATGTCAATTTTGCCTATCCCTAAATTTCTCTGATGAAAAACCATCTGATGGGAAATTTACTTGATGTTGTAGCAAAGGCAAAGTTTCTCCAAATGATATAAATTTCCAGAACACCCAGCACATTTAAAACAATTAATGATAAATGAAGATTCTGAAAAATTTCATGGAAAATATTCGTTCGATAAATAGTTCTTTTGCTTTTGCTTCAATGGTTGCAGATATTGCATCGCCATCAGGATATGGGCCATACTGTTTTAGAATACACGGTCAAGTTTATCACCGTACTGGAACTTTACATCCTTCGGGTGGTGTTTCTCGGAAGTTTGCTCAACTCTATATTTTAGATACGGCTGAAGTAACAAGTAAAAGATTAGCAATGCCAGAAAACCAAGTTTGCTCAGAAAGACTCTTGAACAATATCAGCAACCTCATGAATGAAATAAACGAATTAACAAAATCATGCAAGATGCTACATGAGGTAGAAAAGGAAGCCCAATCTGAAGCAACAGCGAAAGGTTAAAATTGTAAATACTTCATCACAAGGAAAATTAGTTGACAGAATATGAAAGTGCTTTTACTCTTAATGTGGTATATAGGGAGATATTAGAATAAGTTTAATCAATTTATCAGTCATTGTTTTTATCAATGTTGCTTTTATATCATGTTTTTGTTGTTTTCATATCATGTTTTTGTTGTTATATCATGTTATTGTTTATTTTTTAATCAACTTATATATTATTTTCATGTACATTTTACTCATTTTCTTTCATCTCTGACACTTCATTATAGAGAAAGGGTGAATAGTGATATTAAGATATTTCTTCTAATTAATTTCCTTTCAATGTGCATGAATTCATGCACCAGGCCACTGGCATACTATAAAAAATATACACAGACATATTATGCATTTACCCCATAAAAGTGGAACTTATTCAGAAATAGGTCCCTGTGGCAGACACTGTTAGTTGCTTATCCACCAGCCATCCTTCTCCCTTCTTCCTTTCTAATGGGACCCAACTTTATTCTAGGTAGCAACATGCCCATCCCCAACTGGTGAATCATGAGAGTTGTCTTTTTCTCCTTGGTATATGTCTCTGTTTCTTCAAAAGAGGTAAGAAGGAAAGTCTGCTGGGAGCTTTTCAGAAGGGCTTGCCTTCCTGATTGAAGAAAGACACAGATTGCTGAAGCTCCTCCTTCCCCCGTCTTTCTCCTTGGATGTGGACGTGGTGTCTGGAGCTGCAGCAGTCATTTTGCATTTATTAGGTAATAAGTATGAGTATGAAAAGCCAACCTGTTAAGTAAGGATACTGGTCCAGAAGGACAAAAAGAGCCAAGACTTTGGTGGCAATACTCAACAAGTGAACCCATAACGACAACAAACTGCTTAATGGGGGGAAAGGTGGGTGTTGTTTAATCACAGATTAGGTTTTAGACTGTTAATAATACCTACCCCAAGTAGACTAATAACTAAACTACCACATATCTAGATTTCAAATCCCTTCTATTTTGTTCAGTTGCATCTTTAAGTGTGTTAGATCAGTGACACAATTATACCAATTGTATACTAAGAAACAAAATAAGATTTGGAGACTTGAAATGAGTTCTTAAGAATATTATGTAAATACTAGAGGCCCGGTGCATGAATTCGTGCATGGGTAGGGTCCCTAGGCCTGGCCGGCACTCAGGGCCAATGGGGCCTTCCAGCTGCTGGCCGGGGCCTTCCTTTCAGCTGCCGGCCAGGGCCTTCCTTCATTCCGCGCCACCCCCTGGTGGTCAGTGCACATCATAGCGAGCAATAGAACTCCCAGTCGCCTGGTCAAACTCCCACGGGGACACTTTGCATATTAGCCTTTTATATATATAGACTACTTCTATAACTATGAAAAGTAACTTATGTATAATTTGTCAACCTCAAATAAGAAGGGATTGAATGATTTAAAAATTTGGTTCCAGAAGAAGTGTAGCAGGGTTTCCTGAAGGAGAGAGAAAAATTGGGAGGAAGAGGAATACTTGATAGGTAAAAAGGCTGCTTAAATACTAATTAGGAATAACTAATAAGAAAAGAAGTCAAACTGCATATTGATCTTCATTAACTTTTATTATTCTAAGCCATCAGCCCGAGCTGTCCTACACTTAAGGCATATTTTTCTCTTTATACTTTTCTGATCTTTCTAAAGTTTCTACCATGAGAATAATTTATTTTTAATGAGGGAGAAATCTGTTTTAAACAACCCTTAAAATACAGGGAGAGAAAAGATAAAATAACCTCTATGATATTTGAATCAGATTGATAAACTGGAAAAGCCATAAAAATCTTGTCAGGTTTCTATAAGTAATTTTTTTTTAAATGAAGCATTGGAGTTAATAACAAAATCTCTGCATGAACAGAAGTTAATGTTTTTATGCCCTCCGGCATTCGGAGGCCAGCAGAACACAGTCAGGCATATAGATTAACAGCCTGGACATGGGTTCCCATAACAAGGGTGGAAAACCTGTGGATTCAGCCACACTCCCAGGGTGTCTGGAGAAGAAACAAGGACAGACTGGGAGAACACAGCCCCTAAGACCCAGGCCAGGCCAAGTTAGCAACAGACCTGGAGAAAGGAAAGAAAATAGACTCTTCCCCTGGGATGCAGGGCCCTGGACAATTAACTCTCCGTGGGAGCTCCTTTTCTTGGTGAAATCAAAGAAAATAATCCTCATCATAATCAGGGGGCCTCAGCTCTCTGTCACTCATCGCAGTTTTCAAACCACTCTCTCATTGACTGTCTCATTTCATTCTCACCATCTCCTCAATAGGTAGGCGGAATAAGAGAACCAAATCTCTTACAAATCTGGTTGTGATCATCTCACACTGGAAGATAAAGAAAACAGTAAGCTTCAACTATGTTATGGGCTGGGCAAAGTTCTTTAAGAAAACCAAAGGGAGCTTGAGGTTATAAGCAATGGCTAATTGCAAAATGGTGCATTTCTGCTGTTGCTGCGTGTTGTGCTAAGTAAATAAACAACAAACAAAAAGGAATTGAGCCCTTAAGAAATATGCCTCCCTCCAGTAATAAGACAAACCGACATCATATGCCTCCCAACATGGCACACTTCTGTAGTATTACTGCCAAAACTTCATAACCTGAATCAGATCACGAGAAAACATCAGACATACTCAAATTGAGGGATATTCTACTAACAACTGGCCTGTACTCTTCAATCATAAGATCATGAACTACAAAAAAATGAGCAACTATTCCAGATTAAAAGACACTAAAAAGATGGCAGCAACTTAATTTACAACATTCTTCTAGATAGGATTATAAACCAGAAAAAAAAATTTTATTATAAAGGACTACTGGTGAAATTTGAATAAGGCCTATAGATTAAATAATATTATTAAATCAATGATCACTGTACTCTGGTTATAAGAAAGAATGTGTTTGTTTTTAGGAAATAACACACCAAAGTATTTTGAGACAAAAAGGCATCAAGCTTGCAATTTGCTCTCAAATTA
Organism: Myotis brandtii; assembly: GCF_000412655.1. Lineage (NCBI taxonomy): Eukaryota > Metazoa > Chordata > Mammalia > Chiroptera > Vespertilionidae > Myotis > Myotis brandtii. The sequence continues at coordinate 902,642 of NW_005371579.1, forward strand.
TTCAGAAATAGATAGATAGGTAGAAACATACATACATAATGTTATCCTAATAAATAAAGAGCCAGGGTCCATCACGACCTAAACATCCAGAAGGACAACCAAACACCATGCTAGGGTCCCAGTCCGCGTGGCGGAAGTCAGTCCTGGGTCCCAGCCGCCTGCGGTGGAAGTCAGTCCTGGGTCCCAGTATCCCAGGGGGCAGTGGCAGGAGGGAGCTGTGGGCCCAGCTGCCCATGGCACAGCATTGGGAGGGAGCTGTGGAAATGGAGCCATGCTGCCATCAGACTGACCTCTTGGTCCCTACCCCCAGCCCACGGGTTCCGGAGATCCTGAGCCATGCTGCGATCAGACTGGCCTCTTGGTCCCTCCCTCCCGGCCCACTGGCCCGGGGAACCAGAGCCATGCTGCAATGAGACTGGACCCTACCCAAGGGGTCCCAGATTGTGAGAGCATGCAGGCTGGGCTGAGAGACCCCCCTGAGTGCACAAATTTTCGTGCACCGGGCCTCTAATAAAATGATAAAGCCAATAGGCATATAGATACAGAAATAGAGATACAGGTATAGATATAAAATGCTAAAGCCTATTGACAATTGGGGAATCTGAGTACAGGGTATAAAAGATTTTTTGGTACTATTCTTGCAAATGTTATATAAGTTTGAAATTATATTTCAAAATAAAAGTTTAAAAAGAAGGGATAAAAAACATAAGCCCTCATTTCTGCTGGGGCAAACTTGGAACAGCTGGGCAGGTGACAAGCAAGTCCCCACTGCACCTGATGAAAGATGCAGAAAGAAGATACATGGCTAAGCACGGTCACAGGTGGGACTCATGACGCATATACTGCTTGTTTGCAAAAAGAGCTGGACCTGACTTTATTCTTTCACTTACACAAGTCACTGTCCTAGAGCCCTCATTACGGTCACATAACGCTCCAGCTTACACTCCTACCTGAAGAGACATTCTAGCCCATGTGAGTATCATGCCCTGGAGTCCAGGATTGCAGATGGGGGTAATCAGCTACTTTTGACTCCGCTAATAAATAAACACTTATATGAGCTGGTCCATGTAGAGAGGTTGTTGAGGATTGTAATAAGCTGTTCTTATAACTGAAACAATGGAGGGTCCCTGTTAGCTGAACACCATGTCTATCCCTTTAGCTATAGTAAGATGGCCCAACAGAGCCAAAACGATCCTGTCTTCAGCCCAACAAAACACAATAGAAACCACGCTGTTACAGAAGATACATGAAATCTATGCTAACCAATAAAATAACCTTCTTGATTAAGTAATATATAATAAACAATGCTTCTCCCCAAATCAGGGAACAGGATGTATGCCTTAAAACAAAGGCCTGGTTTGTCATGCCTGTCATAAATCACTAACAGCCTTTTGAGCATATTACAGGAACTAGCTCCAGGGAAGGATGCTGACTCCAGCAACCTGATATTCTGGTTCTGGAGACTTTGCTGACTCTCAACCATAAAAACCAAACCTCTGCTTGACCAATTTTGAAATAATCATTAGAATGAACTGTGCTGACTTACATGCAGAAAACTTTCAAACACCTCTCCCTGATTTCTTTTTTCTGCTTTCCCTAAACCCCTGCCTGCACTAAGATGTTAAGATGACCTTTGGGACAACAGTCCCCCATCTTCTCAGGTGGCTGGCACTTGAATAAACCAACACCATCTGTCTCATGAGTTTGGCTTTCCTTGTGGCAGGCAGCTGAATCTGGGTTTGATTACATTGCCTCCTGCAAGATGCCACTGTGGTGCATAAACTCAGTGCCCAGATGAGGACAACATCGGAGGATGTTGGCACACAAAGACTTCTTAAATGAGTTATCATGTGACTTGTTCAGTGTCTTGAAGGGTTTGTCAGTACAACCCAGCTGTTGATTACATTTCACATCCCCCAAGCTGCTGCTTATTATTCTCACCAACCCAAGGTCTATGTGGAAAAACAAGTATAATTTCTACTTTGTAGAGGGGGAAAGCCCAGAGATATTGGATGGCTTGCCCAAAGACATGTAGAAAAGGACTATACACCTGAAAAGTCACACATTTTATTTGAACCACTTCCAGAAATTGTGATTTCCAAACTTTATTTTCATCTTTAATGTTTTTGTACAAAAACATATTGTGGACAAGATCTATACATTTGGTTTTGAATCCAGCCCAATCCTAGTATATAATACCAGTTTTATAGTTAGTGCTTGTTGACTAGAGAGCAATGAAAGCTTAGAGATCATCTGACCCAGTGATCCTCAACCTTGGCTATAGATTAGATTTATCTTGGAAGGTTTTTACAAAATCCCAATGCCCACGGCCCACCTTAGACTTACTGAAACCAAATACGTGGAAGGTGGAAGAGGGAAAGGTGGGTTCTGTATTTCTTTCAAGTTCTCCAAGTGATCTGGAAACAACCCAGTTTTAACTGAAGTCTCTTGCTTTTTAGATGCAGAACTGAGGAACTGTGAAGAGGGGAAGTGAATTTCTCAAGGTCTTACATAATTAAATGGTAGGACAGGGATTCTAATGCTCCTTTTCTGGCTCTCTGCCCTACAATCTCTCCTCTCATCCTGCTGCTTCCTAATTCAGTCACAGTGTCTGGAATTGAATGAACCAACAAAATAAACTCCTTGATTAAATAAGATATAATGAACAATGCTTCTCTCCAAATGAGGGAACAGGATATATACCTTAAAACAAAGGCATACATGAGTGGTGTCCTTACAAGGGGAATGTGGACTCAGACATAGAGAGGATGAGGGGGAGGAAAAAGACAGGAATGAGGCAGGATAGAAAGAAATTGGGGGTGGGGAGGATCCAGACCAGTGGAATGAGGAATCAGGAGCCAACATCCTCTCACCAGAGCCCCCACCTCCAGGCATGATCCAAGCGAAATAGCTAATACTTCTCCTAGATGTTCCCACAGCTGCCTCTCCTCATCCTTCAGGTCTCTTCCCTGACCACTCAGCCCACTTCCTGCCCTCATTAGTTTCCTGGGGCTGCCAACCTCAATGACCACAGCTAGATGGCTTAAAACAACAGAAATGTATTCTCTCACAGTACTAGGGGTTAACGGTCTGAAATCCAAGTGTCAGCAGGACCATGTCTCTCTGAAGGCTGTGCGGGAGAGTCTTCTCCATGCCTTCTTCTTCTGGTGGTTACCAGCAGTCCTTGGCTTGTAGGAGTATCCCTCTAGTCTCTACCTCCATTATCATATGGCATCATCCTCTCCGTATCTGTGCGCACATTTCCCTTGTAAGAACACCACTCATTGGATTAGGACTCACTTTAACATAGTATGACCTCATCTTAACTTGATGACATTGGCAAAGACCCTATTTCCAAATAAGGTCACATTCATTGATATTAGAACTTTAACCCACAATGGTGCCAGACACTTCCCACCACAGTAGTAACCTATTTTATCTTTTTTATAGTGCTGATCAGTTCATGAAGTTATCTTAGTTCTTTATAAGTGTATTTATTCATTGTCTACCCACTCACTTTCACCATCAACTACAAAATAAGCTCCTTACAGCCAAGGCACCGGTCTGTCTCGTTCACAGCTGCATCTCTAGTACCTAGAAAGGGGCCTGGCCCAAGGTAGTGTTTAACAAATAGTCACCAGGTGACTGAACTGCCTCTCTCCACTGGGGTCTTTAATTACACAAACCAAACTCACTAAGCACAGGATGAGTGTCCAAGCTAGGCTGGCCATCAGAAGAACCATTTTAAGGATTAACTGGGTGAGAGATGGAGTCATGTTCTCTCTTCTGAAGTTACTGGCTATGAAGATGATACCGTAGGGTTGCCATAAAATACATTTCTAGTATAATTATGTCCCAAGTATCACATGGGACACAACTTCTACTGAGAGATATATTAGTTGTCTATCTAAAATGCAAGTCTCCCTGGATGGTGCCTATTTTTATTTGACAAGTCTGGGACTTTCTGATGTCAGCCTCAACCTGCCAGCAGCCATGCTGTCCACCCCGTGGAGAGAGGCTGCCTGAGGCTGAAATCTTTCTAGAGAAAAGCAGAGCCAGAGGTAAGGCTGATTCCTGGCGGTATTTCCAAGTGTCTGACCCAGCCATGCCTGGATGTTTCCTTCCCCACTGCGACTTCCCGGTAATCCGAGTCAATAAAATCTTCTTTTTCTCTTTCCTAAACCTTTTGAATTAAGTTTTGCCACTTGCCGATCAAGACTCCATTCTGGAAAATGAAAGTCACCTGCCAGTCAGTGCCAACTGGTATCTTCACGCATGAACACCGGAAAGTCCACAGTGTTCTTGGTTTCCCTCCTTGTGTATCTACGACTTTCCCCAAGGATCCCTATCCCACTCTGACGTGGCCCTCTGTGCTCGGCCCAGACAGCTCAGCTGTCACCCTGGGTCTACATCATCCAGTCTCATCAAGATGCAGGACGAGCCCTGACGAGACAGAAACCTCTCTCATGCTGATATTGATCGCCTGTCACAGCATAAATTCAATATGTCATAGCATGTGAATCGGGAGTGACGAATGAGAGAGACAAAAAAAGTGAAGACAAGGCAGAGGACCCCATCCTGCTGCAGCGGAAGCTGCAAGTGAGCCTCCAAAGAGATGGGTGCCATTGCTGGGTCTGGATGGTGAAGATTCCCTGAGCACAGAACCCTGCCTTTCTTTACCTCCTCCAGCCTCACCACAGAGGGTCGGGAGAAGATCTAGTTGCCATATGAGAGCGACGGCAAAGGGGAAGGCCCACAGAGGCAGGAGCGCCCTGGCGGGCATCCGCTGCTGCTGATTCGTGCAGCACTCCTGCTGGGAACCGGGTCCCTTTGGTTCTACAGAATAAGTCCCGTTTTGTTGAAATGACAGACAGCTGGGATCGCTACGTTTAGTTTTGGCAGATCCTGACTTGATAAAGATGGGCTCTTTCATTCCAGGCAGGAGACAAGGACTATGCCAAATACGAAGGTGCCAGTCCCTGAGTAGGGGGGGCTGGAGAGAAGAGAGAAGCCTCATGGCTTTGCCAAGAGACCATTCCAATGACCACAGGCAGGGATGCTGACCTCCATCCAAATGAAACACTCAGCCTTCTGAGCCCAGCGTTTGCCAAGCACACGCTTTGTAAATCAAGACGTCGTGTATGCATCCAGCAAATATTTACTAAGATCAAGCAATATACAAACACTTGGGAAACAATAGTGAGCAAATGTGGAGCGTGGTCCCTGCACCCTCGCTGCTCTGGTTAGGAAGATGGGCATTGATCGAATAAATATTTAAGTAAATGAAAACATTATTGTGCCAAATGCTACCAAAAAGAGAAACATGTAATGTGGGAATGTGAGAGGGTCAACAGACTTCATTCAATACTCAATACATATTTGTTGCGCCCCTGCTGCGTGTCAGACACTGGTGTGGGCGCTAAGCTACAATGGTTTGGATCTTTTTATTAACTAACAGTATTTACCCCCCAATGCAGAAGCTCGTCTCCTTCCCAGCTTGTGGAAGGAATGTGCCTCCTATCCTGCTGCTGGTTTCCTGGTTACCTCCGTCCCATAACATACACTGACTGTACCTATTAGTTTAAGCCCACGGAAGTCCAGGTCTGCAATCAGTCACCCTGGGCTCTCGGGGAAGCAAGGCCCCGGCAAATGAGAACCTGAGTCAGGATGGAGCAGGCTGTTATTTGGGTTTCAGATTCCCCCTGTGAGGCTGGTAGGATGGAGAGAATTACCGAGTAGAATTAATGTACGACCCAACTAGCCGGCACTCGGGAGCTCTACCCTCTGCTGATGATTCATGAGGTGGGCAGTGTGGGATTTTAACTGGTACACATTAGCTTTTTCATTTTTTTTTTTTTAATATTCCTGGCTGCCTTCGGCTTCTCTCCAAGTCTGATGGTTCCTGTGATGGATGGACTTCAGACCCACCCACCACAGGTGGCCGAGAGAGCCCAGTGGTTGCTTCCTGGCTCTTCCCACAGAATTCGCTGGCTGTCTGCCCAGACTCGAAACTCTCAAACATTCTGGTAACTTTGAAAGCATCTTCCAGCTGTTCTGGACCACAGCTTCGCATGGGTTAGTCAAGTCTTTTGAATGAGAGTAAAAACAATGCACTGCAAATGAGTTTAAGCAGCAAAACAAAAAGGGGGCGGGATTTAGGAGGATCCTCAGGTGACTGACAGAGTAGAGCGCTGCTGGGCCCCAGGAGGATCTAGAACAAGAAACTAGGAAGTTAGCAGGAAGCAAGGTGGCCACAAGTCAACCTCTGTGTCCCCGAGGTCTCTCGTGCCTGCTGCCCGCTGCCTTCCCTGGGTCATTTTCCTCAGTGTGCAGGTGGGAACACAGCTGCTCTACAATTCCCACATCTCCCTGTCCTGCTTTCGGCCACACCAGAGACCAACTGGCTGTCATCTTCCTCCGAAGTTCCAAATTCTGCCCCTTACTCATTTAACAGCGCTTATGAAGGCCCACCTACTACGTGCCAGACTCTGTTCTAAGTGCTCTCTACAAACAGATGCACTCATGGAGCTGGGCCCCTGGGAACCCCAAATCACGGTTGTTAGGGTCTTTTGTGAGAGTCCAATAAACAGCATCCCCTCCCACACCTGTGTACCGAATAACTTGAAAGTCAAGATCAAGCCAAAATACTGTGTTTATTATTGATAAAGACTAGGCTGGTTTATATGAATTCTCTAAACCTGAACCCTAGAATTTAACAGACTCGCCCTCTCAGACACAAGCAAACCTTCCAGGCTCGGCCAGGAGCCCTAAAGGGAGATAAGATCACTGCTGGGAGCAGCTGAGAACCCGTTTACCCTCAGGGCTCGCTCCCAAGGAGAAGCCAGGAAGAGCTGAGGGCACTGTAATCTGTTTATTCTTCACACTTATCAGACAGATAAATCACTTCACCTCCCAGACAGCAGAGAGTCTAAGGAGTCAGAGAGAGGTCAGGAGAAATAGAACAAACTTTCCACATGGAAATAAACATTAAGAACCGGAAAAACGGGGTGGGGGGTGGGGAGGGGGCTGGGTGGAGTGGGGAAGTGTGTGTGTGTGGGGGGGAATAGGGGACATTTGTAATAATATCAACAATAAAAAATAAACTTAAAAGAACAGGAAAAGCACTGTCCCTCCCAAAGCAATTATATTTCATATTATTTTTTATTTTATTTATTTTAAATCTTTTATTAGAGAGTCTGGTTTTCTTTTTTAAAAAAATGTGTAGGCTCAATTGGTTAGAAGATTGTCCTGTGCACCAAAGCGTTGGGGGTTCAATCACCAGTTGGGACACGTACATGAGGCAACAATTGATGTTTCTCTTATTGATGTTTCTCTGTCTCTCTCTCTCTCTCTCTCTCTCTCTCTCTCAAGTCAGTAAAAAATATCCTCAGATGAGGATTAAAACAAAAAATGTGTGGACATGTTTTTCTGCTGATATTTTGGAAAGTTTTATTTTTTCCCCCCAGCGATTGTCTTTATAGATATCAATATGATACTTAATTCTCTATTCACTAGCCAGCGTCTATCAACTCCCTTATACGAACTATGACAAAAGTATATTTTCTCTTCCTCCCACATCCTCTTCTTTTTCATTGTGAGGATTAATACGAACTTTAATTTCATAATCTGTGGCCCAACATTTGGATTCCTGCAGCTTGAGCTCCGAAGCTGCCTGCAGAACATAGCTTTGCTCTTTCCAGCTCCGGAACTGCCCACGGAGCCAGCAGCCCCTCTGTGCTGATTGTACTGTTGGCTAAATTGTTAAATAATACCCCCTGTACTAAGATTGTGCAATTGAAGACAGCCTTTTTTGTTGTGCAGGCCTGGGCTGAAGCTAGGAGTCGATAAATGCTTATCATCTCTTATCCATTGTTCGCACCTCACAACCCATTTGCTGGATCACTGAATCAGCCACCCACTAAAAGTCCAGTTGCCCCCACCAACCAGAAAACAGATGATCCACGCTTATGGTCTTGTTGCCCTTAGCAACCCATCTCTTTGGTCATCAGCTCCTTGCAACATTTACCTTTATAAACCCTGCCCTACCCCCTCCATTTTGGACCATATTTTCCATTCATTGTAAGGACTATGTTCCTGGATTGCAAATCATTATCTTAATAAAATTAAAAACTCTCTAAATTTCTTTAAAGAAAGATATCTCTTGTGTTTAAAATTTCCACCCAATTTTAGTTTATTATTATATTTTAAAATGTATTTCTGTTACAGGATGTATCAGCTTTAAATAATACCTTTTGACTTCTAGCTACAAAAGATTAGGAAGGCAGCTCATAAAACATCGCCTTCCACCATTTTCCTCTCTTGTTCCAACTGTTCTTAATTAAGTCATGTCTACACTGAGAAAGTTTACCAGGTTCTGTGCTGCAGTCCTCATCCCCCGGTTTACTTTAGTTGTGGTTCCACAGTTGGATGGATTCCACACTCGCGGGGAAGCCTGTGTCTGTGATTCCTCGGGTCATCCTGAAGTCCACCCTTAAGGGACGTCTTCAAGTCGGGTTCTTGGGAAATGCATTCCAGTCTTTTGCATTTACACACAAACAACAATTCAGCTATGTAAAATATTATTTTATCACATTTTTTTCTTATGGATTCTGTACATATTGCTCCCTGGCATTCTTCCTTTGAAAATTGCCAGGCAGAAGACTGAGACCACACAAGTGACTTGGTATTTTTCCTGGTCACCTAAAGTCTTGATTTTTTACCTCTGAAGCCTGGTGGCCTAATTATTATATGTCTCAGGGGTCATGATTCTAGGCCCATGTTTCCAGGGTATGACTGTCCCTTTTTTCTAAATAATTTTTTATATGTTCTTATTGATTTTAGAAAGAGAGGATGGGAAAGGGAGAGAAACATCAATGAGAGAGAACATTGATCAGCTGTCTCCTGCATGCCTTCCCCCACCCCTAGGGATCAAGCCCCAAACCCAGGCATGTGCCCTGTCTGGGAATCAAATTGGTGACCTCTTCGTTTATGGGTCAATGCTCAACCACTGAGCCACATGGACCTGGCAATGCCTGTCCCTTTTAAAGTGTGTATGTGTTTACATAATTTCTGGAAACATTTTATGAATTATGTTTTGATTATTTTCCTGTTCTGTTTAAAAAGACATATTCTATCATTGTTAAAAAGAAACTTAAAAAGCTAGACCATCCATTAAGTGTGTGTTGTATCTCCTTTATCCATCTTCCAGTGTGAACATTTTACATCTATCCATTTAATCCTCTGTCCATGCCATTTTATTTAGCTCGCTTTTCTTAATCTTTCTTCCACCACATCCCTTATTATGTTTTCAGCCATGTGTCAAAAATAAACCCTTCATTCTTGTAAGGGTTTATGTTTATCTTTCTCTCCTTTTCCCTGAGCTCTACCAGCTCACATTTAGACTCCTTTTGTCATTTTTCCACAGGTCCCCTGACCTATTATATGTCCACTTTAGACTAATTATATGGAGGTGATTATTTATTTCATTGATTGATTTTTTTAAACATAGCGATAAAATGTGTGTTTTTTAAAATCTGCTTTACAGTACACTTTATTGAAAGAATGATGAAGCCCCAGAGTTTGGCTTGATCTTTAAATGTACCCAACCTTCAACCAACCCTCACTCACACACAAAAAAGACCCTGACAACCTCACCACCGTCCATGTTTCTAAATGTCCATGTAAGAAACGTCCAAAACTATGGAGAATTTTTGTTGTTGTTGTTAATCCTCACCTGAGGATATTTTTTCCATTAATTTTTAGAGAGAGTGGAAGGGAGGGGGAGAGACAGAGAGAGAGACACACACTGATGTGAGAGACACACATCGATTGGTTGCTTTCTGCACCTGCCCTCTAACCACTCCTCTACCTTGCTTCATTCCTGGAAAACTTCCTTCTCTGCTCCCTGGAACTTATAGTCCATTATCAGCAAAATCCCTTACAGTCTGACATCTCTGAATTATCCCTTCATCTTCCTCCTCTAAGTGAAGCCTGGCCCTAACGAAGGACAATTCTCTCCTACAGAGCTTTGCAGAGCCTGCTGGTTCCCATCCCACCTTCCCACCCCACCCCCACCCCCGTCCTGCATCATAGGACCTGGAAGTGTGGTGTTTGCCACATCTCCTTCCCACAGCTGTCTACAGAAACCTGATCGATCTCCCTCATTCCTCAAGGAGTTTAGCCCCTAGGTCAGTGGTCGGCAAACTCATTAGTCAACAGAGCCAAATATCAACAGTACAACGATTGAAATTTCTTTTGAGAGCCAAATTTTTTAAACTTAAACTATATAGGTAGGTACATTGTTATTAACTTAATTAGGGTACTCCTAAGGCTTAGGAAGAGCCACACTCAAGGGGCCAAAGAGCCGCATGTGGCTCGGGAGCCGCAGTTTGCCGACCACGGCCCTGGGTCATTGCAACTCCCTCCAATGCTATTCTGAATTATTTCAATGCCTTTATGTAGGGCTCTTCCAATACTATGTTCTCTAAGTTTCTTTTTCTCTTGTATTGCAGTGATCTCATTCTCCACCTAATAGTCTCTCATTCTTATAATCACATATAGATCTTATCATTACTGCTGATTGCATTCCCTCCTGGGCTGTTTCAGGCATCCTAAGTCCTATCTCCTTTGAACTTTCCAGCTCAGTCTTTCCATTTTCTTAACACCAATAATTATTTAACCTAAGGAGGAGCTTCGACATACTGACTGCCCCCACTTCAAATCCTTCTCTCCCTGTTTACCTAGCAGCTCAGATTTCATGGTCCTTCACATACATCTTGCTTTGTTCCTCCCTTTAATGTACTGACCTGGAGGAAGGGGGTGGAACAGATCCTTGGTTAAATACTTCTTATTTAAACAAGTGAACGTGCTCAGAAGATATGCATACACCCACACATAGCACACATGTTGTCTGGGCTTAATTTAAACCAGGGCCACTGAATTCACAAGAGCTCTTTAGGCACACTCAATAATCATCATAATTTCCCTCAAGCTCTGCCTCTGTCCTAGGCGATAATTTTGCATTTTTTCCTCAAATATCCAACATCTCCTTCCTCACTTTACTCTCAGCTGGTAACAATGCCTTTTGTTACTTGGAAAAAAGTAGAAGCAATGAGAAGAGAACTCCAGCACGCTCCCTCCGCCACATGCATGAACCCGCCAGATTCACTCCCAGATACCGTGTTCCCATCTGTTGCCAGGGATGAACTACACATGCTCCTGTTAAAAGTCTAATGGGCCCTAACCGGTTTGGCTCAGTGGATACAGCGTCGGCCTGTAGACTGAAGGGTCCCGGGTTCGATTCTGGTCAAGGGCATGTACCTTGGTTGCGGGCACATCCCCAGTAAGGGGTGTGCAGGAGGCAGCTGATCGATGTTTCTAACTCTCTATCCCTCTCACTTCCTCTCTGTAAAAAAATCAATAAAATATATATTTTTTTAAAAAGTCTAATGGATCCCATCCTGTCTCACCTCTATAAGAACAGTGCTTCCACATGCGCCTCCCCTTTCTCCGACCTTACCAATATCTCTCGCTAGCTGAAGCTCCTTGCATTAGTCAGAGTCCTCCAGAAAAACAGATTTACATCTCAAGGGATTATGAGGCACTGGCTCATGCAGATATGGGAGACTGAGAAGCCCCACAATCTGCCATCTGCAAGCTGGAGAGCCTGCCAGCAGGGAAAGCAGGTGTTATTATTCTATTCCAAGTCCGAAGGCCTGAGGGCCAGGAGAACCAGTAGTGGGAGTTCTAGTCCAACTTTCAAGGCCTGAGAACCTGGGTCACTGGTGATATAAATCCCAGTCCAGGGGCAGGAAAAGACCAGGGTCTCCGCTCACACAGCAAGGCTGAGAAAACAAGTCCTCCCTGCCTCCACCTTTTTGTTTTATTCAGGCCCTCCACAGATTAGATGATGGCCAAGATTAGATGATGGCCACCCACATGGGGAGGACCATCTGCATTCCTCAGTCTCTGAATTCAAACGCTAACCTCATCCAGAAATACAAGCACAGACATACCCAGAAATAACGTTTAATCAGATAACCAGGCACCCTGTGACCCAGTCAAATTGGCACATAGAATTAACCATCACAGTCCTCAACCCCACCTTCCTACAGCTCCCATGCTATTACTCTGCTCTTTATAGCAAAACTCATGTTGCACTTGCTTGCCTCCCATTCGTTCTTGACCTTATTCACTGGGGTTTTAACCCCACCCTTCCACACCCAGCAAATGTCATTCTACCCTTCAGCTTGCTCAGGCAAAACTGCCTCCCCTGCATACTACTTCCTGAAATTATGATTTATCTGCATGAAATTCTCATTTAGTCCCGTCTGCTCTGCTTTTCCTTCAGGACAAACTGGGACCAGGGAAGCTCCTGCCATCAATCCACATCCCTGTTCCCCTTGCTCCCCACCCCCAAAAAAAAGAGGCTCACTGGGTTTGCCCTTTGAATGTGCCATGTGCTTCTCCCAGGATCTATAGCTGTGAGCATCCTTTCTGGGAACCTTCCCTCACCTTGTTTGAGCTTCACTGCATTTGGCAGCTCTTCTCTCTCTATAGTGGGTCAGGGTTACGGATGTCCCCTGGTTTCATCAGAGGTGGAGCTTTCGTTTCTTTGAACATGACCTTTGTTGCTTTGAGGGGAATTTCCAAGAGGAGAAAGAAGAACACCATCTCTCTTCACCGCTTTAAAACTGGAAATGCCAAGGTATGTGGCTGACCATTTGCTTTGAAGAAGAGAAATCTGACCCCAGTGTTTAGGTTGGATTGGGAACAGAAAAACAACAGGCAGGGAGACCATCTGGTAATGGCAGCTGATCGAAAGAGAGGTGTCCGGCTGCCTGAGAAGGTCAGAGGAGGACTGACTTTCAGTGCCTTTAGACTTGCAGCCACCCCTGGGTCAGTGGGTCAGTCAGGGCGCAACTCTAGGTAACAAACACTCATGCTGCTGTAGTTGCTTTTTTCTTTAAATACTAGAAGCCTGGTGCACAGATTTGTGCACCGGTGGGGTCCCTCGGTCTGGCCTGTGCCCTCTCGCAATCTGGGACCCCTTGGGGGATGTCAGAGAGCCAGTTTCGGCCCGATCCCCACAGGCCAGGCCAAGGGACCCCACTGGTACACGATTGGGGCCGAGGAGGGACCACGGGAGGGCTCCAGGGCATGTCTGGCCCATCTCATCCAGTCCCAATGGGCTGGACCCCAGCAGCAAGCTAAACTACCAGTTGGAGCGTCTGGTGGTCAGTGTGCATCATAGCGACTGGTTGAATGGTTGGACACTTAGCATATTAGCCTTTTATTATGTAGGATATTTTTATTGATTTCAGAGAAGAAGAGAGAGGGGGAAAGAGATAGAAACACCCTTGATGAGAGAGAATCATTGATCACCTGCCTCCTGCACACCCCCTTGAACCTGCAACCTAGGCATGTGCCCAGACTGGGAATTGAACCATGACCTCCTGGTTCATAGGTCAATGCTCAACAACTGAGCCACACCAGCCAGGCTATTGTTTCTTTTTAAAGAGTATTTGAGGAAGGGAATCACATGCTTATACAATCATTAGAAGGCCTGCAGAAATGAGTCTTAGGGAGGGAATGAGTAGGAACAGCTCCCCCAGAACTGATTGGCTCATCAAGGGAAGCGCTGCACCAACATGGCTGTGAGGGAATCTAAGCCAGCATCCCAGCTGCTTCCAGGACCACGTCACGTAGCCACAGGCCAGACTCAGGAGCCCAGGACCACTGCTGTTGGGTCCAGAACAATTCACCTTAACAGTGACCTGGGGGTCAGGAAGCCGCCATCAGGAGGCTGGCCTTCCTGGAGCCAGAGTGGTCCCGACACTGGCAGTACCGGCGCTTTGTGTGTGCCATCTCCTCCCACTCAATCTTACTCTGAATCCAAGTCTCCCATGAGTCTGGCTGGCAAAATCTTACATCAAACACTGTACGTTCAACTGAGAAGGTTGTTTTTAGATCCCCAAACTGTCCAACATAGAAAAACAAAGGAGGAGGAAACTGGAGCAGATTATGAGCAAAACTACCCAATTTGGCTCAACTTTCTCTCCTTTCTCCTGTGCTCACTTCATTGACGCTTCAGCTGCTGTTAGCAGTAATTCCCTCAAGCCCCTTTCTTTCTTTCTTTTCTAATTTTCATTAAATTTATTGGGGTGGCATTGGTTAATAAGATCATATTAACCAATGCCAAATTGGTTAATATAATCTTATTATCTTTGTTCCTCTATATCACATAGTGTCACATTTGCTTTTTATAGTAGCCCTAGGTCTGATCAAGCCCCGATTTAGGGACAAGAACTCTAAAAGATGAGATACTATATCCAAGGTCTCCCAGTCAATAAATGATGGACTGGGGACTTAGCCTCAAGATTCAACTCTAAATCCCTTTGTCTTTCCTCTGCCTATTAAGTCCATAGACTACTTTGACTAGGTCTCCTTTTTTTTTTTTAAGGTCTCCTTTTAAACTGAGAAAGACACCAGCCTCTTCTGACCAAGTAAAATAAATTGATTTCTTTTTTAAAAATATACTTTAATTGATTTCAGAGAGGAAGGGAGAGGGAGAGAGAGATGGAAATATCAATGATGAGAGAGAATCATTGATCAGCTGCCTCCTGCATGCCCCCCACTGGGGATCGAGCCTGCAACCCAGACATGTGCCCTTGACTGGAATTGAACCTGGGACCCTTCCGTCTGCAGGCCAATGCTCTGTCCACTGAGCCAAACCGGCCAGGGATAAGTTGATTTCTTAATCACTGTTCCTTTATGAGCCTGTTGACCTGTACCCTCACTACTGAACATCTAGATGGTTAACGCAGTTGCCAATCCGGCCGAGAGCTACCCTCGCCCTGACTCTGTCTCAAGGAGCTGCCACCTTGGCACTTGCTGGGTTTGGCCTGTATGAAGCATCAATCAAGTTTTCTCCCACTGGTGAAAGTTATCGATGGTCACTTGCTTTGGGGTGTCTGGGAGGGACCCACTGGTCTCTCCAAGCTTATAGGCTTTGTTCAGTCCACAAATGATATGGGCCCCTGGTCCCAACTTTCCTTGGCAAGCTTAACGTCCCTCCCCAAACCTGGCCAACTTAAACTTCTCTCTATTCCTTGACACACCTCTGCTTCATGTCTTTGCCGATTCCATCCTCTCAGCCTGGATTTTCCTTCTCTTTCCCAACCCATCATGCAAGACATACTCCCAATCACTTCCTTTTCCACAATGTTTCCCTTGAGTTTTCAACCACTTAGAAGTAAGTTCTTCTACTTTTGAGCTATTTTGGCACTTTCTATCTATATCTCTCTTATCACATCCCTGACTTTCTACTTGGCATTAAATAAACACGATGTAGGTTGAATTAACAGCAGAAAACCTTTAGTCCCCTGTGGTAATATTAGAGATGGGCGCTCTTGGCATGGACAGGAGTACATGGCTTTGAATTTTGACATGTGCCTTGCTTTGGCCAATGGGATTGTTAGAGAATATGATACATGGGAAGGCTTGAAATGTACTGGAATAGCTGAGCCTGTCTTCTTGCATTTCTACCTTTTGCCAGAAGGAGAATATCCTGAGAAATTTTGGTCTAAAAAGGATAAAAAGCACATGGAGCAGATCTGCACCCAAATTGCAGCTTGAAACCAGGCCCAGCCTAACCTGGATCAACCCAATCCCAGACAATCTACTACACGCGTGAGTGAAAAACGCATGCTTGTTCTCCTGATGCTTTTACACAGCAGTAACAGATGAAAACACCCACAGTGCAATTTCATGTCCTCTCCTAGATCGTGCATGACTAGAAGGCGAGCTTCCCACCTTACTCTTTGTACAGCTTTGTAACAACAACATCTAGACACTGTAGGATGCTTACAATGCATCCTATGAAAAAGCTGAGGCCAGCAAGGTTTGATAAGTTCTCTAAAGTCACAGAATAAAGGAGTGATGGAGATGGGGTTCAAATCCAGGCAGCCTGGCTGCAGAGGCTTATTGCAGTACATTCATCCACACAACAGATGTTCAAGGAAGTATTTGTAGATGGGAAGGAGAAAGAGGGAGATAGGTGAAAGAGGGGAATAAGGAAGAGGTCTATGATTTCTGTTGTATTTAAAAATATATTTTTACTAGAGGCCTGGTGCACGAAATCTGTGCCCTTGCGGGGGGAGGTCCTTCAGCCTGGCCTGTGCCCTCTCACAGTCCGGGAGCCCTTGGGGGATGTCCTACTGACATCCTTAGTGCTGCCATGGAGGCAGGAGAGGCTTCCGTCACTGCTGCTGCACTTGCCCGCTGTGAGCCAGCTTCTGGCTGAGCAGCACTCCCCCTGTGGAAGCACACTGACCACCAGGGGGCAGCTCCTGCATTGAGCGTCTGCCCCCAGTTGGTGAGTGCATGTCATAGCGACTGGTTGAGCAGCCTTAGCATATCATTAGCATATTATGCTTTGATTGGTTGAATGGACCAGACACTTGGCATATTAGGCTTTTATTATATAGGATATTTGTTATTGGGATTTTTAAAGTATAATTATGAAGAAGGGATGTGTGTGTGTGTATGTGTTGTGTGATCTCCCACCTCTTGGCCTTATTTCCTGCTGGGTTGGCTGGTTGGCTTCATCCTTAAATAAGCCCTTCTCACATAAAAATTCTTGCACCTCCAGGCTGAAATTATTTTTATGTGTAATAATCCCTATAGGGAAAAAAAGAGCTATGATTTCCCAATTATTCCTGCTAAAGTTCTGAAATTCATGCTGACTGGGTCTATTAAAGTCAGGTGTTCAAGCCTGAACCAATCATTCTAGCCACAGGCACTTCAGAGGTTAGCCAGGCCTGACTTGTGTGCTCATTTCTTGATCTTAAATCACATGGACAGGGCATAGGACAGAGAGCTGATACAGGAAGAAGAGAGAATGGACATGTGCTGGCAAATGCAAGCAGCATCAGGAGCCTCTCCCCACCCCCACCCCCATTTCCCACTCTTCTCCATTATGGAAAGACCCCAATGGTACCCATTGGACATCACTTCTCTGACCTTCTGACCTTCTCCACTCTGTCCATCTCTTCATTCTGTTTCCAGCTCCTCATTAGGACTTAAAAATTCTAAAACTCCTGGGTAGACTTCTGAACGATCTCCAGTCCCAAGCCTGAGCTCCAGTTACTGAGTACAACTCCTTGCACCGAGCATAGAAATGTGTAACCTATAAGCACAGTTACCTTTAAAGCAGATCTGGAGACTCAGCCAAGAGGGTGACCTACTTCTCTTTTCTTTAGCACCTTGGACCCCTCCTGGGTTAGGGAGTGTTGGCTCTAGCACTGGCCTCATCCCTCAGCAGCTGGGATCCTCTAAAGAAGAAACAGTGGGGGTCAGATTTGCTGAGAGCCAGCATGGCTTTGAACACTGCAGGGGAAAGTCAGAGTTAGCCTCTCCCACTGGCTGTAGCATTTCAACAGCAAGCGGGCTGCCTGCTTGCTTATTCAGAGCCTTGCGGTCCTGTGAAGGGGGCATATGCGTTGGAGGCATTGAATATACCAGATCTGACAGTAGCCAATGACCTAGGTTCTCAGGAGTCTCAGTATTCTAATCTGTAAAACAGGAGCAATAATATTTACCTTCCTGGGGTGATATAAGCATAAAATGAGACAATGCATGTCTTGATCTCTAAGAGGGGGTGCTCATCACTCTTTGGTCCCCACCTCATCGGCCCCTCCATTCCAGCTCTTTCAGGATAAGTCAGGATATAGGAGAAATATCTCCATCTCCCTACTTGGGGGGGGGGGGGTGCTAAGCTGGTGAACTAGATTCCAAGACGCAAATTGAACTGGTATTCTAAAGGTAGTCCTGTCAAATGGGTGAACGGGCCAGTGTAGATGACCCAGGTCTCTACTCCTCTTCCTCTATCTCTTCAGGGTGCGGGCTGGGGCTGCCTCTGAATGTGAGGGGACCCAGTCCCTTCTCTCTCCTCCCCTCTCCTCTCCCCTCCGCTCCACCTCTCTTTCTCTTTCTCTCTCTCTCTCTCTCTCTCTCTCTCTCTCTCTCTCTCTCTCTCCCCCTCCCTCCCTCCCCATTTTCTCTTCCTCTCCCCTCCCCCTCCCTTGGCTCCAGGTTCAGATTAAGAAAGATTAGGGCAGGCAGTTCCAGGCTTTGCTGCCCTGCTTTCTTTTCTCTCTGTCTCTCCAACTCCCTGTCTTTCAGGGCTGGAGGGAAGCCTCACCTCCTTGCAGTGTGGCATGTTCTGAAACTCTGGTCTAAGCTTAAAGGGATATAGAGTTTTGCTGGACCAGGTATGGTTGCTAAACTGTCTTTACATGAAAGAAATAACAGCCACGCCCATTCATTTACATATTATCTATAGATGCTTTTGTACTATCTTGGCAGAGTTGTGTACTTGTGACAAAGACCACATCTTTTCCTTTACTGAAAAAGTTGCTGTCCCCTCATCTGCATGACCCAGCCCACCTCACTAGATTTCAATTTTTGAGTTTGGGAACCAAAACCCCATATAACGTTACTTTCTCAGACTGTTATGATTCCCTCCTCACTGACATGATTCAATGACATCATTGAATCATGTTATTTGAGAACCCCTCAAGTTCTAGCACAGAGAAGATGGATCAACGGAGATTCTCTTCTACAATGTATTTTAATTTATTGCATTTATAGGGTCCTTTGGTGAATAATTTTTCCGATGCACTTCTGCATCCCCATGTCTAGTAGCTAACCCATAAAAATTTTCTAGGTGAAGAATTAAATAAATGAATCATCGTAAATTTATCTTTCTTCTCTCCACTCTTTAATCTTCTCTCTGTCTTCCTTTTAACAGGCATCAACTACCTAATTTGTGTTGACTACTTTCCTAGGTCTCATTCATAGCAGATATCACACAGCAAGGAGGTGGGTAATACATAGGACATGATAAAGAGGCAGTATGGCGCAGTTGCTATGATTAGCAGGCTTTGAACCAAGACCACCTAGGTTTACATTCCACACTAATTGTGTGGCCTTGCACTGGTGAATAAACATCTCCAAGATGGAGTCTCCTCCCCTATAAAGTAGGAAATAATAGCAACTGTGTCATAGAGCTTCTGTGAGATTTATATTGGTAAAGACATTCAAAGCACTTAGGACAGTATCTGCCCATAGCATCATTAGTGTTATGGGCTGAACTGTGTCCCCCAAAAAGATATGCCGAAGCCCGAATCCCTGGTGTCTGTGAATGTGGCTTTATTTGGAAATAGGGTCTTTGCTGATGTGATCAAGTTACAAAGCCATTAGGGTGAGCCCTAATCTAATACAACTGGTGTTCTACTTAGAAGAGAGGGAAATTGGGACCGAGACACAAATATGGCCCGGGGGAGGGGGGAAGACAATGTAGAGCAGTGGTTCTCAACCTTCCTAACGCCGCGACCCTTTAATACAGTTCCTCATGTTGTGGTGACCCCCAATTTCATTGTTACAAATTGAACATAATTAAACCATAGTGATTAATCACAAAAACAATATGTAATTATATATGTTTTCCAATGGTCTTAGGCGACCCCTGTGAAAGGGTCGTTTGACCCCCAAAGGGATCGCGACCCACAGGTTGAGAACCGCTGATGTAGAGACACAGGGAGAACACCATATGAAGGAAGAGGAGAGACTGGAGAGAAGCCAATGAATACCAATGACTGGCAGCAAAGAGCAGAGACCAGGGCGGGGCCAGGAGGCTCCTCCCTTTGAGCCTGAGTGACAGATAGCATTGTCCCCCAGGCACCTTGATTTTGAACTTCCACTCTCCAGGACTGAGAGACAAAACATTTCTGTTGTTTTCAGCCATCCCACCTGCGGTACCTTGTTATGGCAACCCACAGAAATGCGTATAGTTAGCTGACACTATTATCACGTGGTTTAACGCTTATTGAATGTAAGAATGAATGCATGCACTGTGGATCCCTCTTTGGGTTTCTGGGGCCTTTGGGAGCCTGGAGCAATGAAAAGAATTCAGAGAGCAACCTGCTTTGCAGGATCTTCGGCGATTTTACTGGAATCCTTTTTATGGCATCGGGGAAACAAGCCCTTGGATACCTCCAGCCTGGTTCACCAGGTGCATTTTAACTGAGGTTTATACAAGTCACACAAGAAGCCTGTTCCTTCTCGATGCTTCCTAGTTCTCACAGCTTCACCCGCACACCCATCACCATGAGAAGCCATAGTCCATGACAAGCATATCACACAGCGTGGTGGGACGAGCCAGCCAGGCAGTGCGGCCTCTGTCCCCATCTTAGAAGGCTTGTCATCAGAGGTCACATCCTAACCAGCTTACTTTCTGTTTGGATTCTCTCTCCCCTGTGCTCTCCATGGGTTCCACGTGGAATCAGACTTGAGACAAAATCTTAAAACAAAGTCTATGACTTAAAACTTCCTCCACGTCCTAGAGTATTTCCCATCAAACTTGCTCCTGGTGGTCATATCAACTGGAAGGTCATAGCAGTGAAAGTAAGTATCTCAGTGGACTGATGCATACTTGTAATAGACATAATTGCTTGCCTGCCCAGCATCCATTTCACCATTTTCCTCTCTTCCTCCTCCATGAGCCTCAGGAAGCCCACCCCCCTGAGATCAGGGTTGGTCCAAGTATGAGCACTACCCAATTCAGGACCATAAAGTGTGATGGGAATTCTGCAGGTGGATAGAAAGAAAAATTTCCTCACTCAACCAAAGAGAGGGAGAGGGGAGAAGGCGAGAGGGGAGAGAGGAGAGGGCGGAGAGGAGGGAGGGATGTCATCTCTTTTTTTTCTCTAGACATTATTGGGTCTGAACATGCCACCTGCAGCCTAGGATCACATTGTATGCGGGAAACGTATTTATACATTCTACCAGTGTAGTAGAGCGCGGGATAAAAACTACCCGCAAACAATGTGGGATGAAGCCAACACCAGGACAGAGGAGGAGAAACTTAGGAAGGACCTCCATCCTTGATCAAAATATTGAACTGCTAAGTCAACCAATTCAGAAGCCTGACATGTTTTTGAATATTTTCTATTATATAAGCTTATAGATCTTCTTTATTATTTAAGACAGTTTGAGTCAATGTCAGATACTAGAAAAATAAAAGCACTTCAATAAAGTATCATATTTATTTTAATTACAATATTGAAAATAAATGTTATCTTGCTTTTTCTCTTATCCAGAGAACTTTCCTATGTCAGTAGATAATCTTTATAAATTTAATCTTATAGGGACATGATTATACTTTGAAAATGCATTATAATTTACTTAACCATTCAGATATTGGGGAGTAATTTTATTATTTCCATTTTTCACTATTAAAAAAGACATTGAGGTCAACATCTATAAACAATCCTATTTAGTTCCTTAAGATAAATTAGAGAAGTACAATTTCTGGCTTAAAAAACAAAACTTTTGAAGGTTTTTTATACTGCCAAATTGCTTTCTAAAAAGACTAACTCAATTTATCCTCCCATTAGTGTGATAGAAACTTTCTCTTAGCAACATAAGTCACAGGCAATTTATTAAGATAAAAGGCTAGTATTCTCATCCTAATTGAAATGGTTTGATTGCTAGTGATGCTATATTTCCCTTTGTTTACTGGCCACCTATTTTTCTCCAACAAACTGCCCATTCATGTTCTTTCTACTTTTTCTAAACAGGCTTTATATTTCCCTGCAGACTCGCAAGAGCTCTAGGATGAATATGTTCAATAGACTTTAAATTCATAATTTACTTTAATCTTCAAAATAATTTTGTTAGGTGGGTTTGATTCAACCCATGAAGGATCTGTGGGCTTGGAGAGAAGTTAACTTTACAGTCCATGTGGTCATAAAGGTGTGTTTCAAGTCTGAGCACAGGTGCACGTGCGCACACACACGCCCACTTGCCATTTGCCATCTGAAGTGGTGCAGCCGTCACTCAGGCTCTATGCTTTCTCCTGCAGGTGAGCCTTTACAGCTGTGTAATTACCCGGTCCTCCATGCAGAAAAGATACTTCATTTTAGAAAAGGATAAGGATGCACTTTTCGGCTAGGTATGTTTCCTACTCTTTTGATGATACATACAACCTCAACTCCCTGAGAGTGGCATGCCTCCCACCATCAGAGTGCCCCCAGTGTGGCAACTGTAGCAGGAAGTACAGATGTTCCTAACGCTTGAAATCGCCCAATAACTGGCTGCACCACCTGCTTCCTGCTTGTTAGCAATTGCAGGGATAATTGCACCGCACACTTGAACGGACAGATGATACACGTGGTAGCGGGACACTTGGTAGCTCCCATTCTGGTAGAAATCCTATATAATAAAGAGCCAATATGCTAATTAGATCAAACAGCAGAACAACCATCCAGACGGCCTTCTGGACAAAGCCAGGGCTGCAAGGGCCAGCCGAGGCAGCCGGGCTGTGAGGGCAGAGCCCCTTGCACGAATTTCGTGCATTGAGCCTCTAGTTATAAAATAAATCCATAGGAGGAGACTGGTGGTGTGCCACGGGGTTGGGAACCATGGAGCAGTGGTTTTGAAGCTGCATATGAAGACCACAGGGGAGATTTTTTAAAAACCCCACACTTCAGGCCACACTCAATACCAACTCACTCGGGATCTTCAGGGCTGGGATCCAGAGATCGGTATATTTTAAACTCCCCTGGTGACTCCCATATGCAACCCGGTCTGAGAACTATGCTGCGGAATTCCCTGCCTTGGAAAGGAAACCTCATGCACAGAGACCCAGGAAGGCTCCAGGAGGGAGAGAAGAAAGAAAATCCCAGAAGGGCGTGGTGATCTGGTGGGACCAGCAAGCCCACACTGGGATGCATCCTCACCACATGCCTCAATCCGAAGATTCCTCTAATTTAGAAGTGTCTCCACTGGTTTAGGTGAGAGGTATTGCAGTTGTTCCAATCTACCTTTGGGTAAACTCACCTACTGGAAAAGTCAGCTCATTGTCTGAAGAGAAGGGCAGGAGCTTGGCTTGGGAACCACGTAGTAGCTGGGAGAAGCCACCTGTGCTTCTTAAATAGAAATCTCTCTTGGGCCCATGAAATAGATACAAGCATGGAAGCAGGCAGGACCCAGGAGCCCGCCTCATGGAGCGTGGTGATGCTATGAGAGATCCTTAAATTCGCAGCTCTTGCCACATCCTTCTGAGGGAGGCAGTTTCCTAGAAGCTGAGTGAAACCAGAAGAGGGTGCCTACCCCCATCAAACAAACCAAAATAAAAAAGGGCAAACAGCCAGGCCGGTGTTGCTCAGTGGTTGAGCATATAGACCCATGAACCAAGAGGTCCCCGGTTTGATTCCCAGTCAGGGGGCATGCAGGAGGCAGCCGATCATTGGTCTTCTCTCACTGATGTTTCCATCTCTTTTTCCTTCTCCTTTCCTCTCTCTCTCTCTCTCAAAAAAAATCAATAAAAACATTTTTTAAAAAAAAGGGGGGGGGGGCAAACACATTGATGTCACCTCCGCTGGCCTCTCAGCAATGAACTCCCACTCATCCTTCCCATGGGTCCTTTTTCCACTCCACAATGGAAATTTCTCCTGAGGCTAATTAAATGGCGGTGATTTATGCACAGATGTGCTACAACATTTCTGTTGTCTCAGGAAAATCTCTCTCCCCCATGATCACAACTCAAACTATTGCTTTATCTTTCCTATGGTTCTGTGTGTCCCCATCCTCTCTTTCTTATTATTGTTAGTGACTACACTCAAAAAATTCTCTCGTGCAGAGCAGAAACTACAGCTCCCATCTTACATAGGGAGAGGTCGAGAGCACACCTGGGGCTCGAAGCTACTCCGTGGGGAAACTGAGAAACACAGAGACATCGATGTGGTCAGAGACAGACAGTAGCTCGAGGTTCAAACAAAAAGAGAGACTCAGAGATTCCAGAGGACGCAGCAGCACAGAGACACGGGAGAGGAAGATTCCGAGTCAGGGGTAGAAGGGCCTTCATTCCACTGATCTGGGAGGAAAGAACCACGAGGCAGGTCTTAGCGAGCGACAAAACCTACTGATAGGTGGCCTTGGGTCATTTCCACTACGTAGATGTCCCGCTGTGCGAATGGCTGGGACTGGATCAGGGATGACAAATGAGTTTCATTTTGCATGCCAACTCCGATCCATCGGCAGTCACTTATGCACTGTAGTGACAAGGATTTGGGGCTGCACCTGGGCTCACAGGAGAACCACGGTGATGGATTAGCGATGTCTGCCATGGATGGGGGCGAGAATTATAGCACACATGCGAAGGCTCCTCCCTCACCCAAGCAGACTGTTTCTACATCCCAACTTCAGCTCTCACATTCTATAATTCAATGCAACTGTGGCAAAAACGCCAGATCTTTCTACTCGGTGACATTTTTCTCTAAAATTGTGACAATGACCTGCCATCGTTGGGTGTGAGGGGAAAAAAATATGATAGCAGAAATATTTAAAGAGGGCACATTAGTAGTTTTTCTTCTCTTCTCCCAGAGCTTCTAGAAATATGAACATCTTAAGAGTGCTAGAGACTGCTCTTTACATCCCTTGGAGAGCTGGGAGAAGGGAGACAGCTGGAAAAATTTAGGACGGGTCTAAATTATTGAAGGCCCTTTGCTGTGCTTGTACTTTCCGGGAGAACGCAGGCACCGAGCTGCAAGCCGCATGCACGCTGCTCACTCAATGAGAAATGCGGCAGCTTAGGCTGGGAGAATGAAGTAACCCCAGCGTGTGCTCAGAAACAGTGAGAGCTGGAGTTCGGTGGTTTGCGTTGTGCAGAACAGGGTGTCTGACCTCGGGGAACTGAAATCTGTGAAGGAGCAGGATGGTTGGTGAGTACAGACCCAGTATGTGGGACCTTGGGAACAGAATCACCCAGCCTGAGGGTGAGCATAAGGCAGCCCTTGGAGGTCTAGCCCTTGGCCTGACTGCAGAGGCAGCTCCTTAAGGAGATGCTGTGGGTGGGGTGTCTAGAAACTGATTTTAGATGCTCAACATTTTAGAAATCTGCTCATTTATTTCTGACTCTCCCCCTGCTGCCCTCGATGTGGTCCTCGCCATCTTTCACCTCGACTCCTACTGAGGTGGCTTTCTTTTCCATTTTTAAATCATTTTTATTTTTCAATTACACTTGACATTTATTATTATACTAGAGGCCCGGTGCATGAAAATTCACGCACTGAAGGAGGGGTCCCTCAGCCCAGCCTGCCCCCTCTCACAGTCCAGAAGCCCTCAGGGGCGGGAGACGACCCGGGCATCAGGGGAAGGCGATGCCCCATCACACCTCTGCTGCTGCCACTGCTGGCAGCACAAGCCTCGGGCTGCCCTGGTTACCTGTGCCTTAGGCTGGCCCTTTGGGGGCTGGAGGGCTGAGGGGACTTGGGGTCTCCGGAGGCAGGCAGGCATGGGCCCAGCCTTACTGTGTGCCTGCTGCCCCGGCGGGGCTGAGGGGACTGGGCACTGCCATCTTGTGGCTGTGGGCACTGCCATCTTTGAGAGTGGGGCAGTCAATTAGCATATTCCCTCCTTATTGGCTGTGGGCGCTGCCATCTTTGAGAGTGGGGCAGTCAATTAGCATATTCCCTCCTTATTGGCTGTGGGCGCTGCCATCTTTGAGAGTGGGGCAGTCAATTAGCATATTCCCTCCTTATTGGCTGTGGGCGCTGCCATCTTTGAGAGTGGGGCAGTCAATTAGCATATTCCCTCCTTATTGGCTGTGGGCGCTGCCATCTTTGAGAGTGGGGCAGTCAATTAGCATATTCCCTCCTTATTGGCTGTGGGCGCTGCCATCTTTGAGAGTGGGGCAGTCAATTAGCATATTCCCTCCTTATTGGCTGTGGGCGCTGCCATCTTTGAGAGTGGGGCAGTCAATTAGCATATTCCCTCCTTATTGGCTGTGGGCGCTGCCATCTTTGAGAGTGGGGCAGTCAATTAGCATATTCCCTCCTTATTGGCTGTGGGTGCCATCATCTTTGCGACGGTGTGAGGGTCAATTAGCATATCCCCTCTTTATTAGATAGGATTAATTTCAGATGTACAACCCAGTGATTAGACTTTACCTACTTACTAAGGTATTATCCCGATAAATCTCATGCCCCTCTGACACCATATATAGTTACTTGAATATTATTGACTATATATTCCCTATGCTGTACTTTTACATCCCCACAACTATTCTGTAACAACCAATTTGTACTCCTACTAACATCTTTGATCTCTTCTCTTTTTAAAAAATATTTTTTATTGATTTCAGAGAAGAAGGAAGAGGGAGAGAGATAAAAACATCAATGATGAGAGAGTCATTCATTGGCTGCCTCCTGCACGCCCCCTATTGGGGATAGATCCTGAAACCTGGGCATGTGCCCTGACCAGGAATTGAACCATGACCTCCTGGTTCACAGGTCGACGCTCAACCACTGAGCACACCAGCCAGGCTTATCTCCTCTCTTTATCTCTTATCTTGACCTGCTGCTGATCTATCCCCACCACTGTAGCCAGATTGGTCTTCCCAAAATTTACACTAGACCATATTACTCCTGGTGAAAACTCCTCAATGAGTCCTTTTACCTTTGAATAAAATCCAAGGTCCTGAAAATGTCCTTAGAGCTCAGACCCCTACCCCACTTACTGGCCCCCACTTACTACGCAGCTAACACCAACGCAGTTGAGTTCCCCCTCCACACTGTGCTCTTTCTGACCTGTATTCCCCTGCTCATGCTGCTTCACCATGCCCGACCCATAGCTTTCTGCCTGGCTAACTCTTTAGCCCTCCATTTTACCCGCTTCTGCATATCCTGACATTTACCACATTTTGCTATAATAAATCTGTATTTGTTTCTCCACTCTCCCAGATAGGAGCTCCTTGGGGGTAAGAATCACATCCTACTTATCTCCAAGTTTTTCCATCTGAGTATGTACCAGGGCCCCACAAATCTTTGTTGAAAACAATCAATGAATGAATATAATAGAAGTACCTACCTTATACAAGATTCAATCCTGCTCTTCAGCAAACTCATCTTAAAGGACTGAATCTAAGTCAACTTGAAATTTAAAATGGGTTATACTAATAGCCTATCTACACCTTTTCTAACTAACCTTCTCCTCAGTGAAAACTTACTCAGCTTCCTGTCTCTTCTGGATCATATGGAGTCATTGTTCCTGCTCATGACTCTCTTAACACCTAATTCCACATCTTCATTTCAGCATAAAGTAAATTCTAATTTTATACATCAATGTAAACATCAGAAACCCTAGCTAGAACTTGAGCCCCTAAAGGCAGGAATTGTGGTTGATCTGTCTTTGGAGTAAAATAAAAATCACAGTACAGATAGTAAACATTTAATATCTTTTAAGAATAAACAAGTGAATTGTTTGTTATTGTAATACCATATGTTTATTGAGTAATTATTTAATTTTCACAAAACTCTGTGAAGTAGGTACTATTGTTATACCTATTTTGCAGATGAATAAATGGAATCTCCTAAATGTTAGGTGACTTCTCCAAGGTTATATTACTCCTAAGTAGCTGAGCCAAAACTCAAAGCTAGGCCTGTCTGTCACACTATGTAGTGTCTCAGGGGATAGAGGGACAGATGGATGGACAGATAGATTGATGGGTGAGTGGATGTGTAGATGGATGATGGATAGATGATAGATGGATGGATAATGGGTGAAGAGATGGATGGATAGACGGATGAGTAGGAGCATGTATGATGGATGAATGGATGAATAGATGGATGGATGATGGATGGATGGATGGATGGATAGGTGAGTGGATGTGTGGATGGATGATGAGTAGATGGATGGATAGATGGATGGATGGATGAATAATGGGTGGATAGATGGATGGACAAAGTGATGGGTAGGGACATGAATGAATGCATGGTGAATGGATGGATAAATAGATGGATGGATGATGAATGATTGGATAATAGAAGAATGAAAGAATGGACAGGCATGCATTTGTTTCCAAAATCATAGTGAAATATTAAATATTCTTTACCACCACCCTCTAATGCAAGCATGTCAAACTCAAAGGCTAACACGAGCCAAATAAATGAGGCATGTGGCCCATGGGCCAGGAGTTTGACATGCTTGCTCTAATGTCTTGAGACTACTAATAATTCTGTCACTCACTGATGATAATTATATCAGTAGGAAGGAGGAGGGGGGAGAAAACCTGGGAGGAGAAGTCTAGACTGATTCATCAATACATAATAGTTCCTCAGCACCTGCAGCCTCTCTGCAAATTTACTTTAAGTTATGAGATATAAATCTCTGTCCAGACTTCTTCATTCTTTTTACTCTTTGAATATTGCTTAAGTTATGTTTGTTAGAGATGAAACACTTTTCCCTTTTTACAAAGAAAATATTGACACATAATTTTGTAAAAAAACAGATATGATTGTGCTAAAAAGATAAATGAATTTATCTGGTTTCAAATGCTTTTGGAGGAAAATCAGTTCTCCATTATTTTTTAAATATATTTTTATTTATTTCCGAGAGAGGAAGGGAGAAGGGGAGAGAGATAGAAACATCAATGATGAGAGAGAATGATTGATCTGCTGCCTCCTGCATGACCCACACTGGGGATCAAGCCTGTAAACCGGGCATGTGCCTTAACCTGGAATCAAACCGTGACCTCCTGGTTCATAGGTCAATGCTCAACCACTGAGCCACACCCGCTGCACTGTTCCTGTTCCAGAAGGAATTCCCACTTAGCCTAATTAGGTTCTCTCTTCTTCACTGGGTCTCCATCACTCATTAGTTTCCAGCTGGGTGATACATTATAAGGAGTTTTCTAATTACCTTTATTTGTAGGCATCCTTACCTGCAGGTGGCCAATGAATGCTTCCCTCTGCCAGACTGCTGATCTCCACTGACCATTGACCTAATACCAACATCTGCTTACCCTCTCTCTCACCTTATCGGGAAATGAAGAACAAAGATCCACATCACACAGTATAAAGAGTATCACCAAATACAGGCCTCTTATAGGATCAACGAACTCAAGGAGAAGAAGAGTCTCAGATCCTAGAGTGTATTTAGCATAAGATTCCTCCATGGGACCATCCTGGCCCAGCAGCAGTGCTCTGTATTCCACTGCAGGAAACCTCTAGCCGGTTACTACCAACCTCCACGCTCTTGAACACGTCAGCAGCTCCCAGAAATTTTCAATAACTGGAATGACTGTAAAATTTATCATCCAAATTAGGGTACTTCTGGAAATGGAAGTGAGCATTATTATAATTACACCAGGAAACGAGCACAAACTAGGATTGTCCCGATCAATGGCCCTATCAATAACTGACGTAAGCGTTTTTCATTCCTTCCCTAACCTCTGTCCATGTTTTCCTCTGTCCATGTTTTCCAAGTCCCACTGGACTTTGTGATCACGCCCCTGAGATGTGACTCAGTTTCACTATGACCCCAGGCTACGCTTCCAGCAGCTTCCTCACATCACAGAGGCTTACCTACTTTATCCTGATTGCTTGTGTCATGGTGTTTCCTCTCTCTTTTTTAAAAAATATTTTATTGATTTTTTTTACAGAGAGGAAGGGAGATATATTACCTTAATCAATAAAGAAAAAAAGAGAGAGAGAGAGAAGAGAGCTAAAAACACCGATGAGAGAGAAACATCTATCAGCTGCCTCCTGCACACCCCCTACTGGGGATGTGCCCACAACCGAGGAACATGCCCTTGACCAGAATCGAACCTGGGACTCTTCAGTCCAAAGGCCGATGCTCTATTCACTGAACCAAACCAGTTAGGGCAATGGTGTTTCCTCTTGACTACATCTTAGATCAGTGGTTCTCAACCTGTGGGTCGCGACCCCTTTGGCGGTCGAACAACCCTTTCACAGGGGTCGCCTAAGACCATCCTGCATATCAGATATTTACATTACGATTCATAACAGTAGCAACATTACAGTTATGAAGTAGCAACGAAAATAATTTTATGGTTGGGTCATAACATGAGGAAATGTATTTAAAGGGCCAGAAGGTTGAGAACCACTGTCCTAGATGATGGCAGGAATCGAGTCTCACCGGAGGCCCTAGGATGTAACACAGTGCCTAGTATACAGTAGGCCCATAATAAATACTTGTTTTGCACTAGAATGGAGAGTACCTGCTGGAGACCAAGATCAACAGTAATTGATATAAATGTGAGGAGTCTGGCAGAAGGCTGACCAGGACTCCTTTTGATATTCACAGGGTGAATATCTACATTTTATTACCTGCTGCTGACTCAATGGCCTAAAGCAAACTCCCCCAAAACCTGACAATCTTACTGTTTACTAAACATTACCATTGATATGTCTGTTTGCATTCCTAAAGGCAATTGTGTGTTCTAGCAAAAGCAGCTGGAACGGAGCAACAAGAGAGAACTTGACTGCTATAGTTGAGTTTTCCTCTGGTTCCCCCGGTATTAAATATTAAAAATAATATTTCGTCTTGTGTATCATTTGTGCGTCAGCTCTTCCTCCAAGCCTTTGAACCCGTGAAAGCCACGCTGGCCGTGGACTCGCACAAGTACCTGCCATGTAACCTGAGTCACTGGTGGCCCAATAAAGACCTTTGGATCAAGGGAGAGAGATGATGACAACTCACCCATCCATCCCTTTTTCCATTAATTTAAATAAATATTTACTGAGCACCTATTACATACCAGCCACACCGTCATCTGTGGGCAAACTAAGTCAGGGATACTGGATCTCCGTAACTTTGTTTTACACGTTCTGCTACAATAAATCAGCTGATGTCCTGTGGACCTTTTAATTCCTAAATTTCCCTTTTCCTTTGCTATCTTTGCTGTCCAAAACACGATGCCTATATTCTAGCTATAAAAGTTGTATTTTTTTTTAACTAGGTCAGCAAATTTTGATCCCGATACACCACAATGGGATAATATGATAGATTAAGCCTAGAGACAATCACGATTAATTCCTAAACAGATTTAATTTAATTTCCCTTCTCCAATAAACCCAATTTACCTCCGTGGAGGTGTGACAGGTTTGATTAGACACAGCGATGCTGAGAGCAGCGGGCCTTACAGAGAAAGGGTGCGTGCGAGGAGCGATAAGAGATCAAAGCCGAGGAGGACTCCTCGGCAGCATGATTAGTGGTAATTCAGCAGAAACTCCGGTTCAGTTGTCCCTCAGTTGCTCTTTAATTGGAGAGATAATTATGCTGGGAGGAGATGGGGCTGCGGAGCCAGGGTCAACCTCACTCAGCACTGGAATTACAGAGAGAAGTGCGGAGTTCAAAGGAATCATTTTGTAATGTTTGAATGCTAACTCCCAGTCAGAATCCAGCTCCCATGGAGTCCTGCCGAGGAGGGAATGGGGTCACTGCGAGTGCTTCGGAGGCAGGCAGGCATTTTTCTCGAGAGCATTCGAGTCAGTGATTTTTTAAGTCAATATGCAAAGTATTTTTTAATTGAACAAGCACCGATCAGGCGCCTACTCATGATCGGGTCGCAGAACTTTCGGAGCACAGTGCGTTGACTTACTGGCGTGCTGAGGGCAGTGAAATTACGAGGACACACCAATTCTTTCACTACTTCTCAAGAACTCTAGAGGTGGAGGTCTGGACTCTAGAGGCCCCCATCCAGCCCTCATTGCTAATTGCTCCTAAAAGCCTTCAGATAGTTGAGAACGCATCCTTTATGAGGGCAATTTTATCCACCTACCCCTCCTTTTAGTATTCTTCCCAGGACATGACAAAGACAGCTCACGCTGTGCTTGCAAATCTTGCTCCTGCCCTGACAAGCTGTGCAGCCTTAGGCAAGCTACCTAACATCTCTGAGCCTCGGTTCCTTCTCAGGATGAGTGCGGATAATAGGACCTGCCCCATGGAGATCAAATAAAGTAACTGACAAAAAGTACCACTTAATATGTTCTCAATAGAACACGGTGCCTTTTTTTTTTTTAATTTGGGGAGTCACTACAATGGCCCACTGCCCAGGGAAATGGTTCAGACAATTTCCAGATTAAGCAAGGAGGCATCAGGGGCCCTACAATGATAGCAGAGGAAAGGAAAGATAAAAACACCTCTTAATTGTGACTCTGTTGAACAGAACTGAATTTTAGTTAAGCAGCAAGGCAGGAGACACCATGCGTTTCCAGGCAATTACGGAGCACCGTGGGGGGTGCTGTAAAGTAGCCGGCTGCAGGCTGAGTGGCTTAGGAAGCTCACCAATTCCCCCTGAAACACAGAGCCCAGGATGTCTTGACGCCAGTAGGGAGCAATATTTGTCAATGAAAACAAGGGTGAACTCTGGTGGCAAGACCACGAGGGTGGTCACAGACCCAAGCTGGATTCTTTTGTCTGAACAGAATGATCCAGAGCTCTTCCCATGCAGGGCTGGGCACACACAACATAGTCCCCGATGGATAGATTTAACATCTTATTTGCATGCCAGCATCAGGACCAGGGAAAGCAGGTCCTGGCACATTCCAGGAGGGAT
This sequence comes from Myotis brandtii, assembly GCF_000412655.1. NCBI lineage: Eukaryota > Metazoa > Chordata > Mammalia > Chiroptera > Vespertilionidae > Myotis > Myotis brandtii. Next base: position 935,064 of record NW_005371579.1, read on the forward strand.
GCCAGACCTGGAACGGTAAGGCTGTCTAGGAGGCTAGGAGAGTGAACCGGCAGAGGATAAGAAATCGGCAGAGGAAAGGGAAAATCCAGAGCGAGTCTGGAATCTGGTGATGGAGGCATAGTTAGGATCCGCCACAAGACCCCGAGGAGAAATGTAGGTTCTATTTCAGTGCTCACTCAAGTCCTCAGAGTGATGCCAAGTGCTTTATATAAAGTGATGCATGGTTTATTATATCCACCTAATAAAAAAAGAAGCCGAGGCTCGGATAGATTAAATATATAAGCTTAGGGATGTCTCCCAAGTTACACAGCTGATAAGTGATGAGTGAGAATTTCAACCCAAGCGTGTGATTCAAAATGCACACTCGTGATCACTGTGCTATCATGAAATAAAACTCATGCCATTCAGCCAGATTCAAGATTCAGCAGACAGTTTCAGAAGGGTGGCAAGTTGATGTCAGAATGTAGGCAAAGTGAGAGCGGAGCTACCCCTGAGGTCAGAGTCCCCCAAGCTGAGTTAAAACTTGAAGGGTCCAATCCCTATGTAAGGCCAAAGCAGGCAGATGGTGCAGATGCATGAAGGCAGTCTGAGGAGCAGGGGTCAAGATCCAGGCCAGGGGGAGAGATCAACCAAAGGACTTGTATGCATGCATATAAGCCTAACCCATGGACACAGACACCAGGGGGTGAGGGCATGAGTGAGGGGGGTGGGGAGGCAATAGGACAGCGGTTCTCAACCTGTGGGTCGCGACCCCTTTGGCGGTCAAACGACCCTTTCACAGGGGTCGCCTAAGACCATCCTGCATATCAGATATTTACATGACGATTCATAACAGTAGCAACATTAGTTATGAAGTAGCAACGAAAATAATTTTATGGTTGGGTCATAACATGAGGAACTGAGGAACTGTAGCCAGAAGGTTGAGAACCACTGCAATAGGGGGATAAGGACACATATGTAATACCTTAATCAATCAATCAATCAATCAATAAAATGTAAGAAGATTAAAAAATCCTGGACAGGAGAACCTTCCTACTGGGGTAGCCCTGTGCCTCATCCTGGGAGCCTAGACACCCCCACAGAGGAGGGTCCCAGCCTCAGGACCCATTAAGGCTTCTCCCTTGAGGGCTTCTCTGCCGGGCGGGCCTGGAGAATTCCAACTCCCTGGCTCAGGGGCCCAGGTTGGAAATGGACCAGCCTGAGCTCCCTGCAGATGGGAGTTTTTCTTCGCCAGCACAATGTTCTTTAAGAGGTTAAACCCAACGCCTTTGGAGGGGACAGGTATTCTCCACGCGTATGATGTCTGTCCTCCCCCTCCAGTCCTACATCTGATCATTTAAAATGTTTATTTTGCTTGCTTGGTCCCTGGAAAGATCTGAGTTTGTAAGCCCAGTTCAAGGTGCCGCCACCTCCATGAAGGTGGCCGTGACTGACTCAGTCAGAACCTTCCTCTGCTTCCCTAGCACCTCACATCTGATTCTGTTACATAACCATTTTACTGGTACGTTTCTTCCCACATTAGACTGTGAGTCCCTATATGACAGGCTCCCAGTCTGGCTCATTTCTCCAGTACTCAGCATACTGTGTGGACCCTAGAAGCAGCTCAATAAATGGTAAGTGGATGAGTGGATATCTGGGCCTTGGAGTAACTTCCCAGCCAAAGTGCAAAATGTAAGGGACAGTATGACGGTGGTGGGGGGGGGGTACCTCACTGGCTGTCCTCATAGAAATCTCAGAGCCAGTGCAGCTTTCAGCCCAGAGTCCAAGAGTTGGGGCCTGAAACGGCTGCTCCCCTGCCCTCCAGATGCTACTGATGCTCAGAGCGGGAGCCACTTCCAGGGGCATGACAGCTGGGGGGCAGCCCGGAACCTCTCCAGCCCCAGCTTCCTCTTTCTAAGTGGATATGGATGGTGGTGCTCAACTTATATGATCCTGGGATGACTGCCTAGTCCCACCACACACCCCCACATACCACACACACCACACACCACACACTACACACACCACACATCACACACCCCCACATACCACACACACACACCACAGACAC
>NW_005371579.1:937153-957478 GCF_000412655.1 Myotis brandtii
ACACCACACACACACACCACACACACACACACCAGACACCACACACACACACACCCCCCACACACACACGCCACACAGACACGACACACACATACCACACACATACCACACCCACCCACACACACACACACCACACCACACAGGCCACACAGACACCACACACACATACCACACACACACCACACCCACACACACATACAAACCCCACTCCAGAATCATCAAAAAGTCATCTAAGTCAGACTAATACAGAAATGTTGGAAGACAGACATGGCAGCGAGTGACACAGCCCTAAGAAAGAGCAACCAGCGGGGAAGTGTGGTGACCATTAGGGAGGCTTGGGATTGAGTGTAAACTTGGGCACGTCCATTACCCTGTAAAGGGTGCATGATGGGATTCTGGGGGAGAGCTGCAAGAGACATGCATTCCAACTTAAATTGGCTAAAATTAAAAGGGGGGATTATTGACTCAAATAACAGAAAAGAAAACAGGAGTAAATTGAGCTTCAAACACTGGTGAATCGGGTCTCTGGGTGATGTCACTGGACTGTTTTTCTCCATCCTTTGTCTCTGCTTCTTTTGTGTTGGCTTCATTCCCAGAGGTGCTCTCTTCAATGGGTGGCCCTCCGAACTTCCAGGCTTGGTATCCCTGGGCTTAAGTCCAGCTCACAGAGAGCACCTCCCTCCGGATGACCTCAGACGCCATGAGACCAGCTCTGATGAAGTTCTTGTGTTGCATTATGTGCACACCTGGAGCTGCAGGGGAAGTCAGCTCACCTTGGACTTCACGGAGGACCTCTGGGCTTTGCCCTTGGTCTCCTTTTTTTTCTGTCTTCTAATTCCTCCATAAATGAGAGCTCCTAATATACAACTATAGCTCTGGCCTCTCTCCAGAACTCCAGACTCATGTATCAAAACCGCCTCCTTCACCCATGTTTGCTTACATGTCTATTATTCATCTCAAATGTCAGTCTTCAAAAAGAATTTTTGATTTTCTACCCCAAGCCCACTCTTCCCCTAGTCTTGCCCATTTCATTAAATGGCACCACCATCTACCATGTTGCTCCAAACAGAAACTTAGGGATCATCTTTGATTGCTCTCCACCTCTACACTCCAAGTCTAACCCACCAGCAAGTCCTTTTAGCTCCTCCTTCAAAATGCATCCCACACTGAACCGCTTCTCACATTTGTCGTATATTCCTAACTGAATTCTCGGCTTTCTCTTCTGCTGTCCATAGTTTATTTTCCAAATGGCAGCTTGAATCATCTTTAAAAGATGGAAATCCCTCTCCTATTCATTCAGGTTAAGATCCAAATTCTTTTCTATGGCCCACAAGGTCCTACAGATACAGTGCCCCCTTCAGCTCTCTGTTTTCATATCATTCCACTAGAGGCCCAGTGCATGAATTTGTGTACAGGTGAGGTCCGGCCGGCCCGACCCCGATCGGGAGGGGGAGATGGCAGGAGGTTGGCCAGCTGGCCTAGCCCAATCCGGGACCAATCAGGGCAGGGCTGGCTGGGGGGGAGGAGGAGGGGCCGCAGGCAATTGGCCGGCAGGCCCCACCCCCAATTGGTGTGGGTGGAGCCGATTGGGGGCAGGGCCAGCCAGGGGAAGGGGCCATAGGCAGTTGGCTGGCTGGCCCCGCCCCTAATCAAGATGGGGGGGCCTATCTGGGGTGGGAGCGGGTGAGGGGAGGGGCTGCAGGAGGTTGGCTGGCAGGCCCCACCTCCTACTGGGGTAAGGGGGGCGATCAGGGGTGAGGCCAGCCAGGAGGAGGGGCTGCAGGAGTTTGGATGGCTGCCCTGCTCTTGATCAGGGTGGGAGAGCTGATTGGGAGCAGGGCCGGCTGGGGGAAGCAGCCACAGTGGGCGTCATAGTGACCGGCTGTTCCTGTCGTTACAGTGTTCCAGTCGCTGGCTTTTTATATACATAGATTCACCCTTGCTCAGTCTACTACAGCCCCACCGATCTTCTACTTATTGAAAATGCCACACCAGCTGCCACCACAGGGACCTGACCATAACTCTTGCCCTCGAAAACTATCACGTGGCTTTCCCCTTCACTTGACTGCTTTCTACTTCCATTCTGACTTCCTCAAAACAAACTCCCTTGCCACATAATTTCTTTTCCAGTCTTTCCTGATCATATTCTACACTCTACCAACTTTATTTTTCTTGATAATATTTATCTATTCCATGAGTTGTATATTCATTTATTTTATGTCTTCCCTATTGGCATGTAGACTTCATTGGGCAGGTATCTTGTCTGTGCAGCCCACCACAATATTCCTAGTATCTGTAATAACACCACGCATAGGATAGGAGCTCAGGAAATAGTTGTTGGAGGAATGAATAAACTGATAGTGGAGGATGGGTAACTATCTTAAAAAATTAGGGTGATTTTATTGAAATAAGAAAAAATAAATGTCAGGCAGGTGCAGGCCACAATCTACCCTGATATAAAAAATATCTGATAATCAGATTAACCCATTTTCTGATAATTCCCAATAACTAAGAGGTACCACACATAGGAGTCCACCCTTTACCTATTTCATCTAAAATACTAGATTTATTAAATATATTTTGTTCAAGAAAAACCACTGAGATTGATATGGGACTACATTTTGGGGCAATAGAGACTCGTGGTTAAGAGGCTCAAAAGTGAATGAAGTAGGTAGTAGAGGAGGATCTACTTCGGAGTAGATGGTAGAGGAGGATCTATCTGCCGGAGTGAACTCACAGGCACCCTCCTCCACCGTGCATTTCATTTTAGCACCAGAACATGTTGACTGAATATGTTAATTTATATTTTTTACAGAAGAAGCACTGTAAGAATGTGTATTTAATAAGGTAAAGGGGAAGATTCCGTCATCCTGAATGGGGCTGACTTGATTTCACACATAAAAGCTGAACTACTTAGAATGCATGAACTAGATCATTCTCCTATAAATACAACAGAACAGCCTAAACTATTTTTGGATTACGTGACACCTTTTTTTCCTCCTGAAGTTTGTATTAAGAGTCTGGTATTAAGAGCAGGTGATCAACAGTGTGGGCTCATTTGCAGTGATGAAAGGCTGAAGTTGTTTTCCACTGTTTTCTTTACTCTCTTTCAATCAATTGCCTTGAGTTTTAGAGATAGCTTCATTGATCCCCCAAATCTCCCTATCCACCTTTCTATCAATACTGAGTTCAAGGTTACAGGAGGTATCATTTGTCTTATTGATGTAATTCCTCCTTCTAGTTCCACAGGCCGCCCTTGGATCAATTTTATTAATAATACAATTGGTATCTTTCCACACCACTCCCCTCCCTCAACTCCTAACTACATTTCAACTTTAACCTCCTCCTTAAAAGCATTCGCTCTTTCTCGGAACATTCTGAAACAAACACACACACACACACACACACACACACACACCACTCTCAAGAATGAACCCTCCCTCGATTGTCTCTGAGCTGAAGGTGTTCGACCTTTAATGAATGTGTTAAAATTGCGTGGTGTACTTAAGAAGGCACAAGCTTAGGGAGTCTTTATTTCCAGTGTTTACATGTTCTTTTCACTGCATAGGGGTTTCTAAAGTCCATTCTCACTCTCTCTATCTTTCTTCTATGGGTGATCATTATTTCTATATATTTCAAATCCATTTTTCTATTGTAAGCTACTTGAAGGTAGATATTGTATTTCAGCCACCTTTGAGCCTCCCCTGGGGCTTAGTGAAGAGCTTGGAGCCTAGGAGGCATTCAGTAAGTACATGGAGAATGCATAAGTAGGAGAATTGCTAAGATTTCCACAGGGGCATATATGTTACTCTTCTACAGATTTTCTAGAACAGCGGTTGCCAACCGGTGATCTGTGGACCACTGGTGGTCCGTGAGGTCCAAAAGGTTGGCGACAGCTGGTGTAAGAAAACCTTTGGAGCAGCAGTCGGCAACTGGTGGTCCGTGGACCACTGGTGGTCCGTGAGGTCCAAAAGGTTGGCACCGCTGTTCTAGAACACAGACTCAAAATGAGCGAACTAACTCCAGTGGACTAAGCTTCTGAGAGACCAAGTGTCCCTCATCTCTGTATCCCCAGTTATGAACCAGCATAGCTCATGACAGAGGAGGAAAGGTTTGTTAAGTAAGAGAACAACAGAACTACTTGAAATTGTATTTTTACTCAAGTAGAAAATTGCACATGAAGCTCCTTGGGTTCCACAGAATGCTAGGCTCTTCCTGCTGGGAGAGAACCTGGGTGAAAGGGACTTTTTGGGTCGAACAGTGCCCCACTCCCCCCAAAGATAAATCCAAGTCCAAATCCATGGAAGCCATGAATGTGACCTTACTTGGAAGAGTCTTTGAAGATGTTAAGGATCTTGAGATGAGATCAGCCTGGATTACCCGGTGGACTTTAAATTCAATGACAACTGTCCTGAAAAGAGACAGAAGAGAAAAAAATACACAGCAAAGATGGGAGTGATGTGGCTACAAAGAAAGGGATGCCAGGCAACACCAGGAGCTGGAAGAGACAAGGAAGGATTCTCACCTAGCACCTTCAGAGAAACGCAGCTCTCTGGCCTCTGGAGCTGGGAGGGAAGACACTCCCATTGCTTTAAACCACTATGATTGTGGCAATCTCTTTTTCTTTTAATATGTTTCTATTGATTTTTTCAGAGATAGAGGAAGGGAAAGGGAGAGATAGAAACACCGATGAGAGAGATACATCGATCAGCTGCCTCCTGCAGCCCCCCACTGGGGATCAAGCCCACAACCTGCGCATGTGCCCTGACCTGGAATCAAATCAGTGACCTCTTGGTGCATGGATGACACTCAACCAACTGAGCCCCACCGGCTGGCATTGTGGCAATTTCTTATAGAAGCCTCACGAAACGAATACAGGCACTTCCATTGAAATTTTATCCCATTGTATCCTATCACCTTTGAGTATTTTCATTTTTGCAGATGAGCGATGCTGGTCTCATAGCTAGTCAGTAACAGCTGAGATTTAAAACAAGGCTCATCTTACTAAACTGCCTTCCAGCGGATCTTCCTGAGACAGGCTTTTGCTCCCAGCCCTGGTGAGGCTCTCTGGGTATAGACTTATGTAAGACATCAGACCTAACTTTGGGGAGCTTTTAGGGAATGTACTACCACTGTATCCCAAAGCCCACGTTCTCTCCTCTGTATGTGCTGTGAAAAGAAACTCAGAAGCTTGACCTTGTGCATGTGTCAATTATTTCCCCACACTTCGCCTTCCAACCTAGATCTCCTGTATATCAGCAAACCATCTGAATGGTCTACCACGGACAGCGAGCGAGCAGTTCTCTGATGGAGGACACGGCTTACCTGGTACTCAGCTGGCTGCCAGTTTTGCCCTCTGGAGGGACAGAGGTTTAAAAAAAAACTCACTCTGTCTTCCCTAGTATTTTCTTCAGACATTTAAAAACAGCTATTATGCCCAGCTGGCATGGTTAAGTGATTGAGCGCCGACCTATGAACCAGGAGGTCACAGTTCGATTCCCAGTCAGGGCACATGCCTGGGTTGCAGGCTCATTCCCCAGTAGTGGGTATGCAGGAGGCAGCCAATCAATGATCCTCTCATCACTGATGTTTCTATCTCTCTCTCCCCCAACTTCTTTCTTCTCTGAAATCAATTTTTAAAAATTTAAAAAAAATGGCTATTACATCTTACCCATGTGTACTCTTCTCAAGCTAAAGCTATCATTTGTGCACGGCTTTATAAAATCCTTTCATCATGTGTTAACATGTTTAACTCTTCCCACAGTCTAATTGGGTAGGAATCCTTTTCTTGCTTAGTAGGAGAGGAAATAGTTTCATGGATGCTGAGTGACTTTCCAAACACAAGAAGTCTGAGTAGACAGTTCCCTATACCTGCACGTGAAAAATTAGGGGCAGAGACACTTTGTATCGGGGAATGCCTGTCCCCCAATATTCATCCTTCCCTTCATATTTTAGCTAGAGATGTGGCCACGCAAAACAAAAACATTTCCTCGCATCTCTGGCAGCTGGTTTTGGCACGTGACTAAGTTCTAGCAAAGAGATGCAGGCAGTAAGTTCTTTCCAGTTTCTAGAATTATTCCACACCTGAAAGATCGGTGCCCTTCTCTCCTCTCTGTGCCCCCAACGCCCCGCTGGAATGCTGATGTGGTGGCAAGACCTGAGCAGCCATTATGGACTATGAGGTAAATGCTGTTTTGAAATGGTGGATTAGCTGCTAGAAAGAATTTGGGACCCAGTGATCAAGGAATTGTCTTGTCCATCCTGCATCTATATTTACCTGCATTTTCATGGGGGAGAAATAAATTTCTACCCATTTTGTTAATTCATTCCTAGCTGAGGTTTCTGTTTTCAGCCAAACGTAATTTTAACTGATATGGTTTCTGAACTTACAAGGACACCAAATGGTTTGAAATCTCTTAGTTTTACAGGTTTAGATGGTTTTTAAGTTTCCTAAAACTGCTTTCACCGTTTGAAAGCTGTGAAAATAGAAAGAAGTTAAAATCAGAATTGTACTAAGCTGTAGAATAGTTAAGAGGAATTGGGATTTTGTTAAGCAAGAATTATTTACGTCGATACTGAGACATTCTAATTCTCAGGTCTTCTTAAGGTTGAATGATTGCCTATTAAAGAGATTGATTAAATAATTCGGTTTTGTATAGTCAGCTTATTTTATCCTTTTTTTGGTACCAACTTTATTGAGATATAATTCACATGCTGTTCAATTCACCCATTTAAAGAGCACAATTTAATAGTTTTTATATTCGCAGAGTTTTTGCAACTATTGCTACAATTACAGTATGTTTTCATCATCCTCCAAAAAAAACTCCAAGCTCTTTATCAGTCACTCCCCACTCCCCCTCTCCTTCCTCGGTCCTGAGCGACCACTCACCTACTTTCTATCCCTATGGATTTGTCTATTCTGAACATTTTATATCAATGGAATCATGCAATGTAAACTTTTGTATCTGGTTTCTTTCACTTAGCACAGTGCTCAATAGTTTTTATATTCACAGAGTTTTTGCACTATTGCTACAATTACAGTACGTTTTCATCATCCTTCAAAAAAAACTCCAAGCCCTTTAGCAGTCACTCCCCACTCCCCCATCCTTCCTCGGTCCTGAGAGACCACTCACCTACTCTCTATCCCTATGGATTTGTCTATTCTGGACATTTCATATCCATGGAATTGTGCAATGTGAACTTTTGTATCTGGTTTCTTTCACTTAGCACAGTGCTTTCGAGGTTCCTCCGCGGTGCAGCATGAATGAATCAGCACTTCCTTTTATTGCCGAATAATAGTCCACCGTATGGATAGACCACATTTTATTTATCCAACTATCAGTGGATGGACATTTGAGGTGATTCCAGTTTGGAACTCTGATGATTAATGCTGCCATGAATATTCCTCTATTATTTTATCTTTGAAGAGTTCTATTACAAAATTCTTATTCAGAGTAAACCACATTCTAGCACTCCCTATGTTACAATTGGTCCTAATTTAATTTCTCAGTAACTATTTAGGAGACAAAAATGTGTTCTCATTAGTGAACTGGAGTTAGTGTCACGGGGAAAGCAGCTTGTCCAGTAGTTAGGGCACAGTAACAGCACAAAAGATACTAGTAACAGGCACAGCAGCTATCGATGGCTGAGGCTCTACCACTTTCCATTCATTCAGCTGACTCACCTACTTTACCTAAGGGTTCTCCTGTTGCTGGTGGATTTGGGTTGTTCCCCTTTTATACCATGAAGGTTGATACTTCAACAACCATGTTCATGCTAAATTTTCTTTCCGCTAGAAGTATTTTCTCAAGATAAATTCACAATACTGGTGAAAATGATAAGCCCTCTTCTGGACCTCAATGCTTAATTGCCATTGATTTACAAAAGCTTTTGGAAATCATTTCAGCATACTTCACCAGCCATGGGTGCTAAATTTTTACAAATTTTATCAGTGAAAAATAGAATTTCCTCACTAATGCCTTAATTTGAATACCTTTGACTACCAGTGAGATTAAACCTTCTTTACTGTTTTTGGAAGGTTAAAGCTGGGTTACCTCATGGAGTTTTTGTGAAAAATTGAATTTAAGTAAACAAAAATGTTAGCCCAATATCCCCATGCACAGCTGACCCAAGGGATGCTAACATCTTTGAACTGAAATGATTACAGGAGTCCCCCCTTAGTCACCATTTCACTTTCCACAGTTTCAATTACCTGCGGCCAACCGCCATTCATGGAAAATTCCAGAAGTAAACAGTTCATACGTCTTACATTGCACACCATTCTGAGCAGCATGATGAAATCCTGCACCGTCACTCAGTCCCACTCGGGATGTGCATCATCCCTCGGTCCAGCGTCTCCATGCTCACTACCCACCAACTAGTCACTTAGTAGCCTGCTTGGTTATAGGAGCGACTGTCTCAGTATTGCAGTGCTTTGTTAAAGTCATTCTTATTTTACTTAATAACGGTCCCAAAGCACAAGAGTAGTGAGGCTGGCCAATCAGATTTGCCAAAGAGAAGCAGTAAAGTGTTTCCTTTAAGTGGAAAGGTGAGAACAGCACAATAACATATTTTGAGAAATAGATATCATAGTCACATAACTTTTATTACAGTATCTTGTTATATTTGTTCTGTTTTGTTATTAGTCATTGTTCACCTCTTATTGTGCCTAATTAAACTTTATCATAGGTATGTACATAGAGGAAAAAACATATCATATATAGGGTTTGGTATTATCTGTGGTTTCAGGCCTCCACTGGGGTCTGGGAATGAATCCCCTGTGAATAAAGTGGGGCTACTGAATCTGGAACAAGAAGGAGCCTCCGTGGGATTCCAAAAAAAAAAAGGCTTCAAACCCCAATTCCATTGGATGTGTTATCTGCATTACTGATTTCTGGGAAAGAGTAAACAGCACTGAAATGAACTTCGCAGATGGCTCTAAATCGAGAGGACTGTAAATAACAATGAGTAATGAGAAATTACAGGGGGACCGGAGAGGTGAGAGCTAGCATCTATCAAAACCTACCCATCCTGGCAAGCAAGGCTGCCAGAGCAGGGGCACAGAGGCTGACATCCAGATGATGGTCCCACACACAGCCATCCCCCAGAGGCCGCCCAGCACGCGGCAAGTACAAGGCCACTCATGTCGACACGTGCAGCACACTCTCTTGGGGCCCCAGGCACTTACTAGTTAGTACACAGGCTGGTCGTTTTGCCCAAATAGCTTGCTCTCCCTTATTTACCCAACTGACTCCTGGGATGCAGTTCAGGCAGAGCTTACCCCCTCTAGGGAACCTTCTTTGACCTCCAAACTGCCCCCATCCCCGGCCCCCTTTCCTCTGCACTTCTGAGGCATCCAGTGCCTATGACAATTTTACACATTTAAAACCACATTTTGGAGTCATGGAAAGATGGCTACTGCGATATAGTTTTTCAACCCCTTCCCATAAAAACAAACAGGGCAATTAGGAGAGCAAAACAGAAACTCCACAGCCAATGTCTGCAACACAACCCGGTTACTAGATCTCTTTCTGAACTCGGCTCCAATCCAGGGCATGGGTCCTGAGCTTCGTGGAGCAGATTCAGCCAACCAGGGATGAGCATGTAGAATATGAACACACACACACACACACACACACCCTCTAAAGCTCCACCAGGATTTCGGAGTTGTTTGTTATTACACCATAACGTAGCATAACCTGAAAGAGGGAGCTCCTTGCTTTGTTTTATTTAAGCAGAAGCAAGAAGAGTCAACGCTGGACATGCGGAAGCTCAGAGAGGAGTCGATGAGAGTGTAAACCAGAACGGAGGCAGCGGGAGGTGAGGTGTGAGAGATGCTGCACAGGCAGAATCCGCAGGACTGGGAGAAGGAACAGAGAGCTTCAGGGAGAGAGAGTCAGAGATGCCAGCAGCACAGGGAGGCCTGTGTAAGTGGTGCTACCATTCCTGAGACGAGGAGCGAGGAGAAGGCTGTTGTTGAAGGGGAAGATGGTGATGAATTTGGTTTAAATTAAATGGGATCCAGCAAGATGAAAAATACACTGTACAGTCCACCTGCCCAGTAAGCGAAGCAGAATCTCATCACCCACTGCAAGCATCAGAGAGTGGAGATGTCAGCAGAGGCCCTTCCCAAGGTCGCGCACCTGACCCCTGCCTCCAAGCCAGGCTGGACTTGCAAAATCCCTCACAGATGGGCACGTTCCTCCTTTACAACCTTCGCCAGGAAAGGCGACATCCCTGACTTCTCCGGGAGCCCAGGAGGGCCTGCTATGCCCGCGATCCGCGGGCTTTCCCCTGAGTGAGCAGGCAGAATCGCCCCTGGGGTGGGCAGACCACGGAGCATTAATCAATAGTCGCTTCTATCAGGGCTTCCAAGATTTGGCTTTGGAGGTAGGGTTCCAGGACTTCCGGAGTCTTTCTGAGCTTCAACCTGGAAAAGGCGTCTTTCCAGAAATCTCTTTTCTTATCAAAAGTAAGACAAGCTGAGCGAGATCTAAGCGATACCTCTCTATTGGGTAGCTTCCTGCGGCAGCAAACTCCTACTGGTAGCAGTAAAACAATAAAATAGCAATAATAAAAATTCTAACTTGCTTATCATGTTATTCTATGCCAGCTATTGTGCAGAGGGCTTTATACACAGAACCTTATTCATTCGAGTAGCCCTCACACCAACTGTATGAATTTCTAAAAAGAGTGAGAGAAAGCATGGGCATGACTTACTGAGAAAAGCCAGTTCTGGGGGTGACTACAGGGCCTTCTGTTGGCTGAGCAAGATGATGGCTGTGGAGAGGTAAGCTTGGAGGAGTCAGAGGAGGAGAGTGGCGGGAAGAGAGGCAGGAAGAAGAAGGAACACACACACATACACACACACACACAATGGTGGGGTATCGGGACATACCGAACAAATTGCTATTATTTGCAAAGTATGGCACGTAAACCTTTCTAACTTCCCTCTACAAAATCCCTCTCAGCTCCCCAGTCCCCCACCACTAAAATGAGAAGAGTGGGCAATGCCGCCTGACCAGGTGCTGGTAGGCTAAACGGGTGTGCTGTTTGTGAAGGCACCAACCAGGCCTGCGATATTGCCAGAAATGGAAATAGCACCTCCCATCACCACAACTGGGGGCTCAGGACTCTGTTCTTGTGAGTCGTGGGTTTGGGAATCAGGGTTTGGGCGTCCAACCTGAGGTCATCGGGAGGGGACCTTTGCTCAGTCGGCTCTCTGAGCTCTGTGCGTCTGGTACACGGGAGCAATCACTGTGGCTCCTACCAGGACTGTTCTCGGGGCCCCGTGAGTCCACGCGGAGCTCTCGGCACAGGCGGGCCTGTCCCCATGTTCTTCAACCAGGCCATGAGAACGTCTGTTTTCTAGTATTTCTTCCTCCCCCGCCCCGCGACACACTAGCATGGGCAGAGCTCACCTGCACTCATTGCAGAGCCCCGAGTTTTCACCACCAGCCAGCGGGTTTGGGGATGGGCAACCTCAGAGCCCCATCACCGAGGCTCCGAGAATACACAGGCCACATGATGTGGCCCCGGACTGGTTCTCAAACAGCCTTTAGGGCAGTGGTTGTCAACCTTGGCTGCACATTAGAATCACCTGGGAATCTTTTTAAAATCCTGATTTCTGGGCCTCATCCTCCGGAAATTCTGTTTCTTTGTTATGGGGTGAGGCCACAACATTAGTAACAAAGAAACAGAATTTCTGGAGGATGAGGCCCAGAAATCAGGATTTTAAAGATTCCCAGGTGATTCTAATGGGCAGCCACGGTTGAGAACCACTGCTTTAGGGGCTTCTAGAGAACAGATGCCTCATTACAGATCTTTGTTTTAGAGACAGCCCTGCTTTAAAGGGCAGGAACTGCTCAAGGAGGGGGATTGCAGCCTTGTTCTCAGACACTGTTTTCTGGAAAAGGAACAGAAAGGGCTCCCAACAGGTCGGCGTCAATACGCTTCTATATTTAATGGTGTGGTTTGCTTTTGTGAATTCTTTATTAGCGGGTCATTAGGAGCTGAATCGCTGATTGGAACCGGTGCACAGGGAGGGATTTCTTGCCGCCTGCTTTCGCGTCTTCATCATAAGGCAGATGGAATGACTTTGTGTACTGACCTGGGAATGGGCCTGAACACATCTTTTCGGTGGAGTTGAAAACAAACACACCAGCCCACGTGCAGCCCGGCTCGGGACTCACCCGACCTGGATGGAGAGGGGACCTGGGCAAACCCCAGGCTGAATTCTGGCTCCAGTGGCAAAGGGATCTGAAGTCTGGATGGACCAGCAGAGCCAAAGGCGGCCCAGGCTGCTGGAATAGATCCATCAGCTTGGACTAAGCCCCTAGCAAGGACCCTGCCGAGGGTGCCTCCTCCACCCCAACCACACAGCCTGGGACAGCGCCCTCTCCCTGGGCCTGTGTCCCGCCCTGTGCCCTGGGAGTCATAGCGCCCACCTAACAGAACTGCTGTGAGCGTGAAGGACCCGGTGCCTGGTGCATGGTAACGGGTCAACAACAATGATAACTACAGGTGGTCGTTTTTAATGTTTCCCATGTGCCAGGTGTTTCGGATGGGTTATCTCTTTTAATGCACACAATCCTGTAAACAGGTATTCTTACTGTGATGGGGAGAACATTTAACCTTAAAGAAGGTAAGTTGCTCTCCTTGGTCTCAGAGCCAGTGAGTGTGGGCTAGACCCCGCTGCAAATGCAGCTGATGGGATTTCAAAGTCTCAGGTCTCCATGACTGTGGTGGCCGGTCGGCAGCAGAAGCAGGAAGCCCCACACAGCTCACAGATTGATGGGGGAGGCAGACATGCAAATACATAAGTGACTGAACGGTACAGTAAGTCCCGGAACAGAGTCCCAGGCAAATGCTGGGACATCTACAGGGCAGAGGGGCTTATCTGTCGGGTGGAGTTGGAACAGAATTGCGGGGAGGGAATATTTAAGTAGAGGAGCTCACCAGGCAGATGGGAAAGGGAGAGGTGGGGTCAGAACAAGGTAGAGACCCCAATACGTATCCTCTCCATAACCTGGCGGGTGCCACACGCGAGCATCCCCAGTGGACCAGGTGGAAGCGCATTGCCTTTCCTGACTTAGCCTTGGAATTCCCTGGACATCATTTCTGCCATTTTCATAGTCCTGCCCGGATTTAAGGGGGGTGAGGGGAGAGTGGCCATGGATTCCCACCTCTTGATGGAGGGATAAGGAGATCCCGTTTTAAGGACACAGGTCGGGTGATATATATGCTGAGGCAGCCATCGTTAAAAAATACACAGTGTCCCACCGATAAAGGCTAACCAGTGAGGCTGGGTTATAGGAGGGCTTAGTAAAGCATCTACTTACAAGGGTGTGGAAGGGTTTAGGAAAAGCAGCTGGACCAGTGACGGTGGAAGCTGTTACTGCGCCTGGGCCTGGAGGAACCTGGGGAAGGAGTGCCCTCCTGGCTTCATGAAGGAACACAGCTAACCTACAGCAACCGCAGGGAGAGAGCCGAGGGGATGAACACCCCGACCTCACGCTCCTCCTTCCTGTTGCTCTCCTCCCAAACGTGAACGAGGACCAGCCCATCGGTAGGAAGTTTGCATCTACAGAACAGCGACATCTACCCAGGCCACTGCCTCCTATTGGTTGTACAGAGGAGGAAGGTGAAAGGAACCCCGAAGTCCCCTTTGCTACATTCATCCAAACAGAAATATGCATGGATCACCAGCTGACAATTCACTCCCCTCTGCTAGAGGGGAGTAGTGGGAAGGGGTGGGGGAGGACTGTGTTCTTAAAAGGGAAAGTCCCTATCAAAACAATGGGTTAAGGGGGAGAGTCCCCCCCTAACAGGGTCCAGCCATCCTCTTCCATGTCCACCAGCCCCCTGCCTTCCATTGAAAAAGAGACAATGCCACCAGGGCCATGTGAGTGGAGTGTAGAGCGGAGACAGAGTTTTTGTCTATGTTAAGCCAGAAACATAATCCATCAGGTACATCAACAGACCCATTTACAATGAAAGGCTTGGGCGTGCAGGAGGCAGCCGATCAATGATTCTCTCTCATCATTAATCTCTCTCTCTCTCTCTCTCTCTCTCTCTCTCTCTCTCTCCCTCCCTCTCTCTCCCTCTTCCTTCCTCTCTGAAATCAATAAAAATATATATGTTTAAAACAAAGGCTCTTCATTGGATTCCTGCATCTCCTATGTACACAAATAGCACCAGAGGAGACAAGCAGGGCCAAGCATCTCAATCCTACTCCTTCCGGATCCTAACAGAACCTGACATTCTTCAGGGCAACTTTCAAACAAACAACCAGGAATGGACACGAGGCAAATGCTTTGTGCAAACACCACTGATTCCCATTCTATCCTCTTACATATTGACACGTCCTCGCCGTAATCCCCTCTCCTCACAGGGGCTCCTCTGGGAGCAGGTGAAGAGGCTCTGAAGGCAACCTCAGTGAAGGGAGGAGAAGAGGAGGAAGGGTGGCGTGGGAGATGGGGGTGGGAGGACCTCTTGTGGGAGCCCACCCCAACCTCCCAGCATGGCTGACCACCTCTCCTTTCGCTCCCCTGACACATGAGTCGTACGTGGCATTTCTTTGTTCATGGGGTCCACCCCTCCACCCTGTGTAAGGGGAGAGGCTACTCTTACCTCTACATAGCTCAGTGCCTGGCTCATTCTGTACTTAATAGCACAGCATAGGATAGCACACACCAACTATGGAGACCATTGTTAATCCTCTCCCCTTCTCCACATGCAATGCTCAACAAACGGTACATGTAAACTTGCTGTATGAACTGTAATACCTGTAACACACTATAGTGGAGAGGCGTGGCAGCCAAGACAAGGGGCTCCATGATCAGACCATTTCAAATCCCACAAATACGGCACAACGGCGAAAAGCAAAACAGCCTCAGTTCACATCCCAGCTCAACCTGTTGCTAGCTGTGTGATGTTGACCAAATCACTTACCCTCTCTGTGCTTTGATTTCATCATTGGTAAAATTGGGAGTATAATGGGATCTTCTTCATAGAGAGGCTTGGGAATCAAATAAGCCAACATATAAAGTTTCTGGGACAGTGCCTGGCACACAGCACGCACTACATGAACAGTGGCTGATGTTAATAAGCATTGTTACTTTCATTACTACTGTTAATAACTTGTATCTGACCACTACCATGGTCTCCTGAAATCTTAGAAATGAAATGCACCTTAGAGGTCCTTGCATTCTAGCCTCCTGCCACTGTCCCTCTAATGGGTAGTTAGCCAACCACAGAGGCAATTAACACTTTTCAAACACCTACTAGGTGCCAGGTCAACTGCTAGATGTTTAGTACATGGTCAGACTTTTGTCGCAGTAAAATTCAGTGAGGTGGATATTATTATTCCCCCATTTTTCAGATGGGAGGGTTGAAGTTCAACAGGAAAGTGGCCTGTGGTCCCACAGGTAAATGATGGCGTTTGGATCCCAGCGGAGATCTCCATCCCCCAGACCCTTCATGAACTCTTTGCCAGCTTGTCTTGCTCTGAGCTCCAGCCACTGTGTCTCCAAACAGACTCACGGAATCTGCCATTTCTCCCTGCCCCATCCCCTCCACCCACTCCCATTTAACAAGTGTAAAAATACTTCCACTGATTCATTTATTCACGGTTTTCTGAACACCCACCATGTGCCAGTCACCAGCATGTGTGCTGTGGGGACAGGAATGAGTAATCCCTCGTCCCTGGCCATGGAGTCCAGGGAACTCTGTGCTTCTCACGGCAGTTAAGTACCAATTAGGCCATTTCGTTGATGAGACAGAGGAAGAGGGAGACAGCCACAGTAAATGTCTCACCCTGAGAACCCCCAAGAGCCGAGCCTGAGTCAAGGGCTTGCATGCGGGTAGTTTGTTTGGGAAAGTGAGCCTGGGAACAGGAGTGGGGGGACACAGAAGGAGGGGAGGCCCATTTAAGGGTGTGGTGCCCAATATCAAGCTGGTCACCACAGTGGGCAACTGGGGCACCATTTCCCTGGAACCTTCAGAGGAACCCTCCCGAATGCATCTCAGAATTGTCTCCCAGCATTTCTCCACCAGCTCTTATCCTCTGTGGTTCAGGGCTTCACCGTGAGCTGTCGGTTGTCTGGCACTTTCGAATAACATGTGTTTGAGAGCCAGGCGGGTTCCCACCAGCATCCTCTGCTGAAAATCCAGAGATGCTCTGGGGAAGAGAACCTTGCAAGTACATTCACCTGGGCAGAGGAGGTTGCTTCTGTAATGGCTGGGACAAAAGGCGGACCAGCAACATCAGCATCACTAAGAAGTTACTAAAAATACAGATTCTCATGGCCCACCCCAGACCAACTGGGTCAGACTCTGGGTATGGGCTTATCAATCTGCGTCCAAGGACCAAGCTCTCCAAAGGGTTCTACTGCAAATGCAAGTTTGATAACCACTGGTCTATAGAATCATCGGACAAGATATACAAGGGGTCTAATGCAATGAACTATTCTTATACAGAACCCTAGCAACTGCAAGTTCAAATATAGATTCCAAAGTAGGAATCTGCAGGTCACCTTCAACTCTTCCCTTTTCCTCAACTTCCATGTCCAACATAGCCCCACCTTTTTCAATCCCCATTGTCTACTGTATGACTACTTTCATACAAAAAAGACCACCTGGCCTACAAGCCTACACTATTTACTATTTAACCCTTTAAGTTTTGCCAATGTCTAAAATAGAGTCCAGAAATTTACACACCCAAATATGATCAGTTGAGTTTGACAAAGTGGTAAAGGCGATTTAAATGATAGTCTTTATTACAGCTATATCACTCTTTATTTCTTTTTGGTTCTTACATAATTTATTGATTTTTTTCATCCATTTCTTTTTGATTCTTACATAAGTTGTTGATTTTTTCATCCGTTTCTTCTTGATTCTTGCATAAATTGTTGATTTTTTCCTCCATCCGGTTTATGCACTCTAGGACCCTTAATCTGAATTCTTTTTCTGTCATGTTGCATGCCTCGGTTTCACTTAGCTGCTTTTCTGGCGAGTCCTCTTTTTCTTTCCTTTGGGGGTTTCTTTGTCTACCCATGTTTGATCTCACCGACATATCTAGATGTTGAGTTGTTCAGTGGCTGCTCCTTGGGTGGCAGTGGCTCCTCGTGGTGCGGTTGCTCCTTGGGCGGTTGTGGTAGCAGCTGCTCCTCAGTTGGCAGCAGCTCCTCTGGTGGGTGCTGTTCACAGCTGTCTAAATGATAGTCTTTTCAGCAAATGGTGTTGGAACAACTGCACCTTATGTAAAAATTAACTCATTATAGGCAACAAATATAAACAGAAAACCAAATGCAACTTTTACAAGAAAACATCAAAGAAAACCATTGTGGTCTCTGGTTAGGCAAAAAGTTCTTAAACTGATAGCAAAAGCATGATCTCTAACATAATAAATTGATACTTTATGCTTCATTAAAAACTTACCCTTTGCAGAAAGCTGGAGACTGGAAGAAATTATTTACAAATCACATGTCCAACAACAACAACAAAATCTTGTATTTAGAATATATAGAGAATGTCATAAACTCAACAATATGAAAACCAGCAACCCAATTGTTAAAATGAGCAAAAGATTTAAACAGATACTTCACCAAAGGAGATATTTGATGGCAAATAAGAACATGAAAAGGTGTTCAACATCATAAGTCATTAGGAAAATGCAAATTAAAATCATGAGCTATCCCTACACACCTATTAAAATGCTACAAATGCTATTTTTTTTTTAAATCTGACACTACCAAGTGCTGGTGAGGACAAAGAGCAACCGGATCTTCCACACATCATTGTTAGAATGTAAAATGGTACAGCCACCCTGGGAAATATAAATAAATATAAGGTTCACACTCCTTATATTTACACTAGAGGAATAAAAACACGTTCACTCAAAACTCTGTATGCACATGTCTACAGTGAGTCTATTCAAAACCATCCCCCCCAAACTGGAAAGAACAAAATGTCCTTCAGCAACTGAATGGATAAACAAACAGTGGCACATCCATACAATGGAATACTTTACATCAATAAAAGGAACAGACCATTCACAGTCACAGTAACGTCAATGAATCTCAGAGGCATGATGCTGAGTGAAGGAAGCCAATCCCAAAGATTACATCCTGTATGATACCATAGGACATTCTAGAAAAGACCAAACTGTAGGGGGTGGCCAAGGGCTAGGGGGAGGGGGAGAGGGAGACTACAAGGGAACATCATGAGGGAGAATTTTGAAAAAATGGGGCTGTTCTCTGTCATGATTGTAAAGGTAGTTGCACAAATCTACGCATGTATTAAAACTCATAGAACTGTACAGAAAAATAAAATACATTTTATTGTATATAACTTAAAAACAAACTTAAAAAAACAGAAGGTAGGCTCTGGAGTCACTTTATCTATTTGGTTCTCAGCTGCAACTCTTCCTGGCTGTGTGACCTTCAGTGAGTCACTTAACCTCTCTTCGTCTCAGTTTTCCAATTTGTAAAATGGAGATAATATTTTCCATCTCATGGAGTTTTGTGAAGATTAATAGAGAAAAAGTACGTAAAGCACCCAAAGTCTGGCATATAAAATATGTGTAACAATATAAGATGTTTACTCTTATTATTAAGGTTAGTCCCATTGTTACATTGGATTGGTTTTATTCTGTTCTTCAAAAACTGATCTCTTCAGGGGGCTTGTGCAGTAATTCTCACTTCATCGAGAACATCCTATTTCTCATGGCAACTTTTTCATCTGTACCAGGCTCGGAAGGGCTTTATGAATTTTATAATTGAGCCATGAGGTCATCCCTACATATTAAACTACCTGTCTCCTGGGTTTCACAGGTTTTCCAAGTCGGATAGTTTAATGAAGTTTATGGGAGGAAGTCAGGACCCAAAGTGGGAGCCCAGAAATGAAGTGGTGTCATCTTTCTCACACCACCTGGTCGCATTCATCCCGTCTATTCTTGAATGCCATCACTTTGATGGAGTAAATTATAATTCTTGACACATAACAACAAATGACTCAC
The DNA here is from genome assembly GCF_000412655.1 of Myotis brandtii. Classification (NCBI taxonomy): domain Eukaryota; kingdom Metazoa; phylum Chordata; class Mammalia; order Chiroptera; family Vespertilionidae; genus Myotis; species Myotis brandtii. Next base: position 956,172 of record NW_005371579.1, read on the forward strand.
TATTGCTCAACCATAGAATTTTCTGTTACTCTTTTCTTCCCAGTCCTGTGGTTCTTGAAATAATCCCTCTTTTATGTGACTCCCATCCCCCTGCCCACAGCCTCCCACCAGCCCTGACACTCTCCAGTTAGAGATGACGGCCTTTGATATGCAATTTCAGTCTTCAAAGGCCTGAGTTCCTCGCTCCCCTTCACAAATCATCATTAGCTTTCTTTAGCACATTTTCCACTGGAGATAATTGTTGTGACATGTCCTCAATTCCCTTCTAATGAAAGTGGAGCGTAACCCAAGGCTTTTCAAAGTTTGAACAAAAGGATTTCAGCTCAGTCACACAGAACACAGCCACAGCCAGCTGTCGCTTCAATGGCTTGACAAATGTAGACCGAACATCATTTGTGCCATTCATGAGAACAAACACGACCAAAGGACAGCCCGGTGGAGCCACACGGACCCTCACAGACTACTGGTGAGAGTGTAAATGGGAACCACACTCGAGAAAGCAATTTTATTAACACTGAAGATCTATTCGCTGACCCAGCAATTCCACCCCTAGGTACATACCTTAGGGGCTCCGCGCAGAGGCTCCAAGGGACGTGGATAAAAAATGTCACAGAGCCTTGCTTATTACAGCCCCAAAAGAGGAGCCACCCAAAGGCTCATCAGCATTGGAGTGGAAAGACATATTGCTGTGTATTTGTACAATGCAGTACAGAAATAAAAATTAATTAGCAACGAGATGGATGGCTCTGTCACAAACAATGCTGAACGAAAGATGCCAGACGTAAAAGAAGACATGAAGTGTGATTCAGTTAGTACAGAGTTCAAAGATGACATACCTGAACCACACTGTGGCACAGATGGTAGGTCAAAGATAAAAGTCCAGGCATGGCTACCACAAAGACAGAGATAATGGTTCCTTACAGCAGGAGAGGGAGGGGGTCGGAATTGATGCTTTGGGGTTCCCAGTGTTTTATTTCGTTACCTAGGTGGTTGCTTCATAGGTGTCCATTTAAACTCATTTAAATATAAACATAGTTATTGAGTTGTTTCCTCTTGTGCTCTTTTCTTATGTCTTATGGCTCCTTTCTTACATTTCATAATAAAAAGACTTAAAAAGAGGTAAATTAAAAGGGAAAAACGGAGAAAACAGACTCGCCCTTCTCACCCCAAATGCAGGAGGCATGGAGCAGCTGCTTAAGAACTGTGGGAAGTAGCCCTGACTGGTTTGGCTCAGTGGATAGAGCATCGGCCTGTGGACTGAAGGGTCCTGGGTTCGATTCCAGTCAAGGGCACATGCCCGGGTTGCG
>NW_005371579.1:957805-963916 GCF_000412655.1 Myotis brandtii
TTTCTATCTCTCTTCCCCTCCCTTCCTCTCTGAAATAAATAAAAATATATTTTAAAAAAAACTGTGGGAAGTAAACAGCAGCAGGTCTTTTAAGGCCCATGAGAGTTTAAGCCATCACGTGGGAAGGGAGTGAACCTTTGCTTTTCCCCCAGTACCGCCCGGCCTGATGCAACCAGCCCAAGACCAGCGCGTGAGCATCAACACGAACAGCGAGTGGCAGAAGCAGCTCCAGGCACAGGAAAGGGAACAGCCAACGCTTGGAGGAAAAGTGGGCACACCATGTTCTCCTCCTCTTGGTTCTCTCACACCCAGTCCCCAGCAATCCTATAGTGTCAGTGGCAGGAGCCCCTACAGGAGGCCAAAACTCTGAGGGAGGGGCCCTGGTTATCTGCTCAGAGCAGCTAGGATTCCAAGAAGATGAGGCAACCATTAGTTGAGTTTTAAAAACATACACTATTATATTTTAGAATAGTGTTAGATTGGCAGAAAGTTGTGAAGAGAGCACAGAGAATTCCCATATACCCCACAGCCCAGTTTCTCCTACAGTTAGCATCCCACTAATCAATCCTTCTCTGTCCTCCCAAGGCCTGGCCCTGGATTCAGCTAAGTGCCTGGCACAGCGAGGTAACCACAGCCCCAACTTTCCAGACAAAGGGAGGGAAAGGGGAGCCCCAGGCAAACACGAAGTGCCAGAGACATAAAGGAGACAGGGTCTCCGAAAAATGGCTGCTGTGAATCCTGTGCTCACATCCCAGCTGTGCCTGCCTGGGTCCGATCCTAACCACATACCTCACGCTGAGAAATAGACCAGCGGATACACCACAACTCATGGACTTACTAGGGGTGGGCAAACTTTTTGACTTGAGGGCCACAATGGGTTCTTAAACTGGACCGGAGGGCCGGAACAAAAGCATGGATGGAGTGTTTGTGTGAACTAATATAAATTCAAAGTAAACATCATTACATAAAAGGGTACGGTCTTTTTTTTTTTTAGTTTTATTTATTTCAAACGGGCTGCAGCCCGCGGGCCGTAGTTTGCCCACAGCTGACTTAGACTGTCCCTCTGGGTGGTGCAGACACTGGTTTAGACACTGAACTAATTATAGAACCAGAGTCCACAGAAGGGAGGTGGGAACTTGCCACCGGAATGTAACCAGATTGATTTACTGCTAAAACAAAAATTTTCCATTGGAGTTCCACAACGCTGGGCCTTATTTAATATTCTATTCAAAACATTCAAAATCAAATCCAAGATCACTCAACATACGGAGAGCCAGAGGGCTCTTAATTCCCTTGGGGAAAACCAGTCAACAAATGCCAATGCCCAGATCACATAAACGCTGAAATGACTTGACGAAGGCTTCAAAGCAGTCATTATACAAATGCTCCAACAAGCAATCATAAACAATCTTGAAACAAATGGAAAAATAGAACGGCTCATTAAAGAAATAGGCGACATAACAAAAAATCAAGTAGAAATTTAAAAATATGATAACTGAAATTTAAAATAAAACTCACCGGTTGGGCTCACTTGCAGATTGGAGATGACAGAGGAAATACTCAGTGAACTTCGAGGTGTAGTGACAAAAATGACTCAGTCTGAAACACAGAGGAAAAAAAGATTGAAAAAAATAAGCAGGCCCTCATAGGCTGGTGGCACTATAAAAAATGGTTTAATATTTGTGTCATCAGAGTCCAAAAGGGGGAAAAATAAAGAGTGGGATGGTGAAAAAATATGTGTAGGGGAAAAAGGCTGAGAACTTCCCAAGCTTGGCCAAAGACAAACCTACAGATGGAAGATGCTTCAGTTAACCCCAAACAAAATACTCCCCAAAAAAGACATACAAAGACACATCCCACTCAAACTGCTGAAACTAAAATTAAAAAAAAAAATTCTGAAAGCATCCAGAGAAAAAGAACACCTTACCTAAAAGGGAACAATTAATCAATGACTATGAATTTCTCATGAGAAATTATGAAGGCAAGAAAAAAAATACTGAAGAACAAAGTAGGTGGGATCTCAATGCCAGATATCAAGCTGTATTACAAAGCCACTGTTCTCAAAACTGCCTGGTACTGGCACAAGAACAGACATATAGATCAGTGGAATAGAATAGAGAGTCCAGAAATTAGCCCGAACCAATATGCTCAATTAATATTTGACAAAGGAGGCAAGAACATACAATGGAGCCAAGATAGTCTCTTCAATAAATGGTGTTGGGAAAATTGGACAGATATATGCAAGAAAATGAAACTAGACCACCAACTTACACCATACACAAAAATAAACTCAAAATGGATAAAGGACTTAAATGTACGACAGGAAACCATAAAAATTCTAGAAGAATCCAAAGGCAACAAAATCTCAGACATATGCCAAAGCAATTTCTTCACTGATACAGCTCCTAGGGCAGTTGAAACTAAAGAGAAAATGAACAAATGGGACTACATCAAAATAAAAAGCTTCTGCACAGCAAAAGAAACCATCAACAAAACAACAAGAAAACCCACTGCGTGGGAAAACATATTTGCCAACGTCATATCTGATAAGGGCCTAATCTCCAAAATTTATAGGGAACTCATACAACTTAACAAAAAGAAGATAAACAATCCAATCAAAAAATGGGCAAAGGATCTAAATAGACACCTTTCAAAAGAGGACATTCAGAAAGCCAAGAGACATATGAAAACATGCTCAAAGTCACTAATCATCCGAGAGATGCAAATCAAAACAACAATGAGGTACCATCTCACACCTGTCAGAATGGCTATCATCAACAAATCAACAAACGACAAGTGCTGGAGAGGATGTGGAGAAAAAGGAACACTTGTGCACTGCTGGTGGGAATGCAGACTGGTGCAGCCACTATGGAAGACAGTATGGAGTTTCCTCAAAAAACTGGAAATGGAACTCCCATTTGACCCTGTGATCCCACTTCTAGGAATATATCCCAAGAAACCAGAAACACCAATCAGAAAGGATATATGCACCCATATGTTCATAGCAGCACAATTCACCATAGCTAAGATCTGGAAACAGCCTAAGTGCCCATCAGTAGATGAATGGATTAGAAAACTGTGGTACATCTACACGATGGAATACTATGCTGCTGTAAAAAAGAAGGAACTCTTACAATTTGCAACGGCATGGATGGAGCTGGAGAGCATTATGCTAAGTGAAATAAGCCAGTCAATGAAGGAAAAATACCACATGATCTCACTCATTCATGGATAATAAAGACCATTACAAACTTTTGAACAATAATAGATACAGAGGCAGAGCTGCCTCAAACTGATTGTCAAACTGCAGTGGGAAGGCCAGAGAGGGTTGGGGGGCAGAAGGGAGGGGAGTAAGAGATCAACCGAAGGACTTGTATGCATGCATATAAGCAAAACCAATGGACATAAGACACTGGGGGGTAGGGGAGGCCAGGAGATTGTCAAGGGCGGGGGAAAAAATGCTTTATAAAAAAAAAAAAAGAAAAAAAATACTGTTAATATTTTTTAATGGATGGAAGAAATTACCAATCTAGAATTTTATATCTAGTGATCCACACCAGGAATGAATTTAGAAGAAAGGCAATCTCAGATAAAGATAAAGAGGATTTCTTGACAGAATATCTTTAAAGCACACCTGTTTTAAAGCAGTTTTAGGCCAAAAGTACATAAAACCAGGGGTAAAGAGAGACAATGCAAAATGATAATGGGCCAAATCAACAAGAAAGCATAACAATCCAAATGTGTATGCAACTAACAACAAGTTTCCAAACACTTGAAGCAAAATTGACAAAACTAAAAGTAGACATAAATAAATTGAAAATCTCAGTAATAGCTAGAACGAATACACAAGAAATTAGCAAGGATATCAAAGAACTGAATAATAACACCAGCCAATTGGATCTAATTGGTATTTCTGGAACATTCCACCTAACAACATCAGAATACATATTTCTTAAAAGTTGTGTGGAACCACAAAGAGCCCAAATAGCCAATGCAAACTTAAAAGAGGACAAAATCAGAGGCATCACACACCCTAACTTCAAACTATATTGCAAAGCTGTAGTATCAAAACTGTACGGTATTGACATAAAAACAGACACATAGAGAATCCAGAAATAAGCCCACACATATATGGTACAACAAAGAGTCCAAGAATAAACAATGGGGAAAAGATAGTCTCTTCAATAAATGGTGTTGGGAAAACTAGACAATCACTTACAAAAGAATGAAACTGGACCACTATCTTACACCATACAAAAAAATTAACTCAAAAAGGATTAAAGTGAGACTACATCAAACTAAAATGTTTCTGTACAGCAAAAGAAACATCAACAAGATGAAAAACTAATCTACTGAATGGGAGAAAATATTTTCAAACCATATATCTGAGAAGGGGTTAATATTCAAAATATATAAAGAACTCATATCACTCAACAAAAACAAACACTCTGATTTAAAAGTGGGCAGAGGATGTAAACTGACATTTTTACAAAGAAGACATACAGAAGGCCAACAAATATATGAAAATATGTTCAACATCACCAATCATCAGGGAAATGCAAATCAAAACCATGAGATATACCTCACACCTGTTAGAAGGGCTATTATAAAAAAGACAAGAAATAACAAGTGATGGTGAGGATATGAAGAAAAGGGAATCCTTGTACACTCTTGCTGGGAATGCAAATTGGTGCATCCACTATGAAAATCAGTATGGAGTTCCCTCAAAAAAAAAAAAATTTAAAACTACAACTACCATATGACCCAGCAATTCCATTTCTGGGTATTTATCTGAAGAAAATAAAAACATTAACTTGAAAAGAAATATGCACCCCTATATCCATTGTAGCATTATTCATAATAACCAAAATATGGAAATCTTAAGTGTACATCAATGGATAAATGGATAAAGAAGATGTGGTATGTACACTGAGTGGCCAGATTATTATGACCACCCCATCAGTACTTCATTGACACTTCCAAAAATACTGAATATTGAAAACTTCCTAAGCAAATACTCTCAAGGTTTTATTATCATTATTATTTGAATAACTAATTCACTTCATTGTACTGTTGGGGTGGTCATAATAATCTGGCCAGTCATAATAATCTGGCCACTCAGTGTATGTCCAATGGAATATTCTTCAGCCATAAAAAAACAGCCCTGACCAGTTTGGTTCAGTGGCTAGAGCATCGGCCTGTGGACAGAAGAGTCCCAGGTTCGATTGAGGTCAAGGGCATGTACCTTGGTTTCGGGCACATCCCCAGTAGGGGGTGTGCAGGAGGCAGCTGATCAATGTTTCTCTCTCATTGATGTTTCTGGCTCTCTGTCCCTCTCCCTTCCTCTCTGTAAAAAATCAATAAAATATATTTTTTTAAAAATCTCGCCAAGTGTGACAACATAGATACATCTTAATAGCATTATATTAAGTGAAATAAGTTAGACAGAGGAAGACAAATACCATATGATCACACTTATATGTGAGATCTACAAGTAGACACAGAAAACAGATTGGTGGTTGCCAGAGGTGGGGTGGGGGTGGATGAAATAACACAAGGGACTCAAAAGGTATAAACTTCCAGTCCTGGAGGTCACAGTACAGTGAATACAGGCAACAAAGACATAGTATGAACATGAAACTTGCTAAGACAATAGATCTTAATTGTTCCCAGAACTAGAAAAAAAATGATACTTGAGTGATGGGTCAGAGGTGTTAGCTAATGCTACAATGGCAGTCATGTTGCAATATAAGTGCATCAAATCAATATGTTGTACCCCTTAAGCACAGTGTTATATGTCAATTAAATCTCAATTAAAAATAAAGGATAGACTCACAGTCCATCTTCCTGGGCTCAAACCCTAGCTTCACTATTAACTCAGATGACTTACTCCTCCTCCTTGTGCCTCAGTGCCTTCCTCTGTAAAAATGGGCTTATCATAGTCCCTGCTTCAAAGGTTACTGTGTACAGCCTAAGGAATAAACAATAATACAGTAATAACTATGTATGGTGCCAGATGGGTCCTAGACTTATCACAGGTGATCACTTTGCACAGTATATAAATATCTAATTACTATGTTGTACTAGAAGCCCAGCAGGGGAAATCACTGG
>NW_005371579.1:964016-969584 GCF_000412655.1 Myotis brandtii
GGCGTTAGGGCCACAGGCCTTTTATAATATAGATACTTGAAACTAATATAGTATTGTACGTCAACTCTGAAAAATAACTTTAAAAAACAGAAGCTGTGAAAACAGAACAAACTAATGGGAGTAAAGCACTTGGCACCGTTGCCTGGCACATAGAAAGTGCTCAATAAATATTAGCTGCTTTTATTCCCGGGCCCTTCCTGCCAACTTCCCTTGTGAGAACCAGACCTAACAAACCTGGAGGCAAAACGAAGTCAGCCACCGGCCCTCACCCCTGCAGGTCTCCTTGCAAACTCACACCTTGACCTCACAGTGAGCTCCTGTCAATAAACCCTCAGCCCTTGTCTGAAAACGCTCAGGGAGCACAGTGAATCCCCCGTCCTGGGTGTGGCCTTATTTTCTGATTGTCCACGTGAATAAGCCCTATCTTCCCCATACAGTGTAATTAAAAGGCAGCGTGGCCCCCTAACAGTTAGGGCCTAACCGGTTTGGCTCAGTGGATAGAGCGCCAGCCTGTGGACTCAAGGGTCCCAGGTTCGATTCCGGTCAAGGGCATGTACCTTGGTTGCGGGCACAAACCCAGTAGGAGGTGTGCAGGAGGCAGCTGATCGATGTTTCTAACTCTCTATCCCTCTCCCTTCCTCTCTGTAAAAAATCAATAAAATATATTTTAAAAAAACAAAAATAAAAGGCAACGTAGTATTTATACAGGAAGGGGAGCCCAGCTCCCCAAACATCCAGGCTCTAGCCCTCGGTTCTGCCACCCAAGGGCTGTGTGACCCTGGGCCATCCCCCTGACATCCCAGAGCTCCAGTCCCTCATCCCTGCTGACACTTTCCTGACCCACAAGGTGGCTGTAAGGGCCTGACAGCGGACTCTCCTTCCCTCCACATCCCCACCTTCCCCAGGTGAGGCTGGGGCTAACGCTGCTGGCCTGAGCCGGCCCTGGGGATGCTGAAGCCGCGCAGGCCGGTGTGGGTGACCAACGGGGCGATGGCACCGTCCGTAGAATTTCAAATCCCCTGCCAAGAGGTCAAGAGGCTCTGCAACCTCTGTTCCCTACTGCCCACCATGGAGGCGTCACAATTCACCAAGACGAAACCCCAAGAGCCGGCTCCACGTTTGAACAGCTCTCACCACCCACAAGCCCCCCAGGAGGACGCTGAGGAATCCCAGCCTGCGAGTCAGGGGACAGGGGACAGGCCAGGGCCTCACCTCAGTGACCGCTGAGACCCCGGACAGGAGGCAGTTGACCCGTGAACACAGGTTTGAATGGCGCGGGTCCAGGGACGCACAGATTTTTCCAATAAATACAGCCCGCCCTTCCCATCAGCTGTTTCGCATCCGCGGGTTTCATAGGCCCAGGTTTCGCATGCGCAGATCCAACCAGCCGCTCATGGAAACAGCATCGCTGCATTCCCGGCCGCAGATTCCCAATTGGGGATCGATATATTGTTTTCATCCGCGGTTGGTTGAATCTGCCAGTGCCAAGGGCCGACCGTAGAGTCAGAAGTTATATGTGCATTTTCAACTGCAGGAGGTCGGCACCCTTAATCCCATGTTGCTCACGGTCTGCCCTACTTCCTCTCTGTGGGCTCGGCTTTCTCATTTGTAAAATGAGAGTATTGGGCTGGGCGACACCATGTTCTCTAAGGTCCTTCCTCCTAGATCAGTGGTTCTCAACCTTGGCTGCACATTAGAATCACCTGGGGATCTTTTTAAAATCCTGATTTCTGGGCCTCATCCTCCGGAAATTCAGGTGATTCTAATGTCCAGCTAAGGTTGAGAACCACTGTCCTAGATCCTTCCTCCTAAGGTCCTTCCTCCTAAGATCCTTCCTGAACTTCAATGGAAGAAACCTGTTGGATGAATCAACTAAGAATGAAAACAGCTGCAACCCTAACCGCCAGGGTTCCAGAGCCTGTGGGAACCATAAGTAACTTTCCAATGGAAATACAAGGCCCCACTGTACAACGTTTTGTGTTTTTTGTTTTGAATATATTTTTATTGATTTCAGAGAGGAAGGGGGAGAAAGACAGAGACATCAATGATGAGAGAAAATCACTGATTGGCTGCCTCTTGCACGCCCCACACTGGGGGATCCAGCCTGCAACCTGGGCATGTGCCCTGACTGGTTGACAGGTCCACGCTCAGCCACTGAGCCCGGCCAGCGGGCACTTTTTGTTTTTTTAACGAGGATGTTTTCCCCTCCTTCTCTTTCTCTTTGGGTGGCATTGAATGTCTGGAAATGTAGGTGTTAAAGGGCCCGGTGGCAAAAATGCAAGATGATGGTGACAAGGGGAACGTATTCTCATACCTGCCTCTCGTCCACAAGGACATCAGCTCACCATCGTTTCCCACATGCTTCTCCTCCTGAAGCTCATTAAGACGTTCTCAATTCATAATCAATACATTAAAGTCTCTCTGTTTAATAAAACAGTTCATCAATATTTCATGGTTTTAATAATTTATGTTTTCTTACAGAGGCAGATGGAACCCTACAGCACACATGTTCTCTAGAGACGACAGAAGAATAAGAACACTGGAGTTGCAGACGCTGGACTTTGAAAAATCAGCCTTTCTGGGCCCCCGTCTCCAGTTTGGGATTTTGGGAGGAGGGCTGGTGGCTATGGGATGACCTACCTGTCTATAAGCTTTGTGAAGGTAGGCACCATTTCTGATTATTTCTTGACTGTCTACCTACTATGTGTCAGGCATGCTGCTGAATACTCAATAGACACGACCTCATCTACTCCCCACAATAACCATAGGAGAAAAGTATCATTGTCCCCACTGCACAGATGAAGACACCGAGACTCAGAGTTAGCAAGTAAGTTAACCAATGCTGCACAGCCAGGCAATGGTGGTGCCGGGATTGGAATGCGGTCATCTGACTCCAGCATCCGTGCAGTTAACATCTCTGCCATACAATGGTCCACATGCCTTCTTTGGAAAATATTTACGTATTGAGCACTGACTTCTCTAAGTTTTGGGGATGCTGAGAGGAACTACATAGGCAGGAACCTGAACTCATGGAGCTTGCACATTGGTGGGGTTAGACCATATACAAATAAAGGCTTTTAAAAATCAAGAGAACTCAGAACTCCCACCAATTCCATCCAATTCCCCTCTTGCAACAAGGGTTCTGCAGCCCATTTCAGGAGCCAGGTCATGCCAGGCATGACGTGGCCATCTCATCTCACATGGTCAAGAGCTAAACCGACTGGACAGTGGAAAGAGGCCTCCCTTCCAGACTAGGTTCCAGACAAGTGCCCCCAGAGGTAAGTGTCTTGATGAGCTACCCCAGGGAATGGGTTTTCCCAATGCACCAATGAGCGTTCTCCTGGGCATTGATGCTTCCCCAGGGGTGGTTGCTCCCAGGGGGTCTGTTGTTTACTGTAGCTCCTTTCATAAGCACATGAAGAAACTTCGGGCTGGTGGAAATGTTTTGCTTCAGTTCCCAAGGTGAAGATGAATATATAAATGCTCTATAAAGGCTTATTTCACTGTAACTTCATTGCCTACTTATGAATCTGTCTCCCATGTTAATTTCTTAAAACTGGGGTTTATGCTTCATTCAGTATTAGAATCCATTGCTTAACACAGTGCTAGTAGGTGTTCAATAAATGAATGAATGAATGCTTGAGCTCAAAGCCAGGGGCTGTCATTAACTTCCTGTGCAACTTTGGGCAAGTTATGTAATGCTCCATGCCTCCGTTTCCCTATATGTAAAATAGGGCATAGACTCATATCTAATCTCTCAGAGATCAGATGAGGAATGAGTTAACAGACATGAAGCTATTACAAGAATACATGACACATGATATACACAAAATAAATGGTAGTCAAAGGCCATTTTCCGGATAAATATCATTTTCTCATGCATATTTTCCCAGTGAGTGTTTGTCCAATTCAGGATATGCTTCTGTGGGTATTTTTATTACAAGCTGTGATTTTCTTCCAGTCGATATTTTTTCCTGTGCCTATTTTTTAAGTGGTCATTTTTCCTAGAGAAAATTTTTCTGGTAGGCATTTTTCCTAGAAAAGCTACTTCTCAATAGAGTCCCCTCCCCTCTTTTTGCAATGGATACTTTTCCTAATGAATATTATCATGGTCAGCATTTTTATAATGAAGAGTTTTCCCAGGGGGCTATTTTTCCTAAAGAACATTTTTAGTGAGAACTTTTTATGGTGGGTATTTTTGCTCAAGAGTATATGTGTCCCTGGGATGTTTTTCAGAATGAAGTGTGTCTCCAGTAGTTATTTTTCCAAATAGGCACTTTTTCCTAGAAGTTACAGGTTTCTCCTTGGCTGTCTACCCCCAAGAAGTATGATCCCCATTATGGACTGGATTGTGTACCCCTCAAAAGTCATATACTGAAACCCTAACCCCCCCTCCCCCCACATTGTGGCTGTGTTTGGAGATAGGACCTTTAAGAAGGTAATTAAGGCTAACTGAGGTCATAGGGTGGGGCCCTGGTCCAATAGGATTAGTGCCCCTATATAAGAAGAGACGGACACTGACACCAGGTGTGAATACATGGAGGAAAGGCCATGTGAGGACACAGCAAGAAGGTGGCTGTCTGCAAGCCATGGAGAGAGGCCTCGGGAAAAACCAACCCTGCTGATACTACAGGGTGTCCCCCCAAAATGTATACACACTTTAACAGCTGATAGCTCAATTTTGAAAATGAAATGTTTTAGTAACCACTGCCTTTATAATTATTCAAAGTGTGTATATACATTTTGGGGGGGACACCCTATATTATCTTGGTCTTCTAGCCCCCAGCACTGTGACAAATAAATTTCTGTGTGTTTTTTAAGCCACCCAGTCTGGTATTTTGCTATGGCAGCCTGAGCAAATGACTACAGCCTAGAGCACTTCATATTTTTCTGGCTAGACCTGAAGCAGCCATGAGCTGTCTCCTTTAGGCCACTTTCTGCTGGTCCCTTAAAGGCATCCCTTTCTCACCCCACAGTGAACACTAAGGTCTGATGCAACAGAAGCTGAAGCCTGCACTGGTCTATGGCTCCCTTTTGTGCTGATAAAAGAATATGCTGTCCTCCCTCCAACCCATTCCCCAGCCTGCAGCTCTCCATAACTCCAGCCCCTCATAGCAGATCAATACCGAGTGCCCTGTTCCCATCGATGAGCCCTGGGGTTGTAGCACAAAGCGCTGCAGACACATAAAGATCCCGGGGAGTGCAGGAGAGGTGGCTTGGGATCCTCTGCCTGGGAAATCATATGGGGGGGGACCCCAAGAGTCCTCTACCGGAAGCTCCATCCCTTCTACTCTGAATAGGATTCCAGAGAAGAGGATATGTGTTTGGAGTTGTTGGCATCCTCTCACTGGAGACAGGCTTAGCACCTGAGCAGAGCCACCTTATCCATTCAAATGTTAGGCTTTGGATAATCATATACTACTTCTTTGTGAGCATAGAGAGAAATGCTGGGCAAAACAAAGTCCAGAAAAGACGGAGACATGGGCTAGTGAGTAGAGACCGTATTTGAAAACAAGGTTTCCCCTTCTGCCTCCCAGCATCACATTCTAAGCTCCCTTTCTTTAGCGA
>NW_005371579.1:969619-993702 GCF_000412655.1 Myotis brandtii
GATGGATTCCCTCCCTTCCATACAAATACACATCCCAAGTCCCTTTGCTCCCCTCTTATCTCCATCCAATTTTTTCTCAACAAAAATAATGAAAAATAGGTTCATTCTGAAGTCCAAACAGCTGATAAAAACCAATCATTTCACTCTTCCCTTCCCCATTTCTTTTTATCACACATCTTTTAAAAGAATCAAAGCCTTAAATTCAAAGATGAAAGATCCACTGTATGGAATTTCCAGGATTAGCTAAGGCGGGAGGGTGATTGGCAGGTAGGAACACCTGCTGTGCACCTCGCTCCGCCCTTCCTGTACCAGATGGAGGTTAGAGAAGCAAAGTCCTCTTGCAGGGCATTGTGGGTGCCCAGCAGAGATCCTGCAGATACCAAACAAAACACAAGATGCGCTGGCCTATCCGTGTCAGCACGAGGCATCTCACAGAGGGAGAACTCCATGGAACACAGATTCCCCGTGTGCACACCCCTATCGCTAAAGATGGCCTCGTCCTAGTCCCCAGAGCCTGTGAATATGTTACCTTACATGGCAGAAGGAACTTGGCAGAGATGCCTGCCTGCCCCTTATAGCCGGGCTGTGATGTAAGCCACTGAAATTTCGGGGGTGGGGGGATCCTTCACTAGAGTGATTAGCCTTCCTTGGGCCATTCACTAGCCCTCTTGGAGTCTCAGCTTCCAGATCAGTAACAGAAGGTGATCGTGTGTTTGCTACGATGACTTGTCATTAAGACTCTGCAGATTTTTGACTTTCCAGGTCTTTGATGATTAAAAACCACAAGGGCACTTATCCACCAGGTGGGCTCTTAGTGCTATGTATGATACGCTTCGAGCAGATCCATTTCTTTTAATAGCAGAACAGCCGATTCTTCCGTCACTGGCTCATTCCTGAAACACGGTTATGATTGACTGGGCCTCCGAGCATCTGAATCCCATCACATAAACTCAGTCGGCCACGGACGGCATGGAACGGATACCAATTTTCGGGGTGTGTCCTGGTATGAACGCCCTTTGTTACTTTTTCCTATCATCCTGCTCTTCGCCAGCTGCACCCCACGGAGGATGATGATTCTGCATCTTGCAGCTGAGAGAGCCCCCCAGGGCACTGTCCACTGGATGGAGCAAACACACCTCCTGGCGTCCGCTGTCTGGGCGGCGTGGGGCATAGCGGCAGGGAATGGCAGCTCTCTCCCCAGGCTAATTAGTCACTGACAGAAATGACCTCTTTCCAAGTTCCCATGACACTGGCTGTGGGCGAGACCTGCAAGGCAGGGGAGAGCATAAAGGTTGGTTTCGTTGGTTTGATGATGATCATTGATCTTCCTAATGTCCCACCGTTTCTCTGCTTGCTCCCTAGAGTTTACTCTCACCGCAACAGCCAGCAGAATCCTGTTAAAATGCAAGCTGGATCGTGTCACTCCTCTGCTCCCAGAATTCCAAAAAAATTCTACCTTGCACAAAATGTAAGCTCACAAGTTCTTACAAAGGCTAACGAGGCCCTACATTTCCCGGCCTGACTACATTTCGCCCCATCTCTCATTGTTCCCTCCATCCCAGCCACACACACCTTCTTGCTGAAACACACTCACCAGACTCCTACCTCAGTGCCTTTGCACTTCCTATTTCCTCTTCCCAGAACACAGTATCTTTATAGCCTCCCACCCTTCCTTCAATTCTTGGTTCCAACAGAGAAGTCTTACCTGAAAATCCCATTTATAATTGCAATTCCCCTCATCAATGGCACAGCCTGTCCCCCTCCCCCAACTTTACTTTTTCTCTGCAGCTTCTTTCTCCTTCTAGCACACTCTGGCTAGCATACCTAGCTTTATTTCATTGTCTACCCAGCCCTTCCTGGATATAAGTTCCATGAGGACAGGTCCTTTGCTGCCTTCCCTGGTCTCTAGGGGATTGACCGGCATATAGTGAGGGCTCAATAAATACTTGTTGGACTGAACTGAAATTTCATTCTTCCCTTGAATTTATTCTGCCCTTGTATTTACCAAATGATATTAGAGGTCCCTTATAGTTAAATTGTTTTATTATGTATCCTGGGAAAGTGTCAGTTATTGTTCGTTTTTTAAATTATAACTCTTCCAAATAATAATTCCAAATGTGTCACTCAAAGTTGCAAAGTGGAATGGCATTGTCCTCTCTGCACAGCCAGCCTGGGGAGCAGGAGAAGAGTGCTGGGAGTTGCTGAATTCCTAGGACCTCTTTCACCCAGAATTAGAGACACCTGGGCCACTGCAGAGGTTTCCAACCCAAAATGTATGGACCCCCAGGTGTCAGAAGACATGTAAATCCCCTGAAATCACAAGTAAAAATATGTTTGTGTGTGTATCATAGATGTATGCTCACTCATTCTTCTTTAAAAAAAAATATGGCTCTAGCCGGCTTGGCTCAGTGGATAGAGCATCAGCCTGCGGACTGAAGGGTCCCAGGTTCGATTCCAGCCAAGGGCACATGCCTGGGTTGCAAGCTTAAACCCTGGTAGGGGATGTGCAGGAGGCAGCCTATCAATGATTCTCTCTCATCATTGATGTTTCTATCTCTCTCTCCTTCGCCCTTTTTCTCTATCTAAAAATCAATAAAACCATATATATATTATATATATATATAATATATATATGGTTTTATTGATTTTTAGATAGAGAAAAAGGGCGAAGGAGAGAGAGATAGAAACATCAATGATGAGAGAGACACATTGATCAGCTGCCTCCTGTGCACCCCCTACTAAGGATCAAGCCAGCAACCTGGGCCAGGCACATGTCCTGACCAGGAAGCGAACCCAGGACCTCTTGATTCATGGGGCAATGCTCAATCCACTGAGCCACACCAGCTGGGCTCACCCACCCATTTCATAATACCTACAAGTGCCAACACCTTTCTGGGGTCTAGTGTTACCCCCTCCCCCCCCTAGCTGGGAGCCAGCCCTGGACTGACTCTGCGAAGTCAACCAGGCTCCCTTCCCTGAAAAACTGCATCTTCAGTAGAGTGACGAAGGTCTGAAACTGGAACATGTTCACCACGACAGGTGTTCCCCTGCAGGGGCTGCCCAGGAGTGCTGCTGGCCAAACCCAGGGGCTGCTTTGGTCCCCTTCTTTGTATATGAATATGTGTGACATATATGTATATATTCAGGTATGTATATGAATATATAGAAATCTACATATGTAAGTATATGTACCTATATAAATTCATATAGAGACAATGATACATATAATTGATTGCCTTAGCCAAAGTTTCTGTTGTCATCAACCGAGTGACCTAGGCAACACAGCATTCATGGCTGTAGTTAGATGCTCAAGGGGATGCAATATCTGCAAATGTTAAGACTAGAGTTTTAGAGCCTTGTTCATCAATGTGCAGACTTCAGGCCGGCCTCAGCATCACCCAGGGGCTGGTTAGAAATGCGGACCCCGCCACAGACCTACTGAATCAGAGTCTGCGCTTTCACCAAATCCCCACATGACTCCAGTGCCCACTGAAGCTGGAGGAACACCGTTGGAGGGTCAACATGACGTAGAAGAAGCTATCAGACTGGGATTCAGGACACCTGGATCCTAGACTCGGCTCTTTCCCTGATAGTCATGCGATGTTGCCAAGTATCTTTCCTCCTAATCTTTTTGCTTTGAATTGTCTCACTTCTTGCAAAAAAAAAAAAATGGAGGAAGTAGATCTGTGACATGCCATAGCTCCCATGATGCTTTGCACACACCCTTCTATCCAGCACCTGGCATAAAACATTACACCCCTTAAACATCCAGATCCCCCACTGGCGGAGGAGTGGATAGCTGTATTTATCACAGAGAAATATTTGCCCTGTTGCTTCCGTGTGATGGGTACTTGCAATGTTCTGGGGCCAGTATTAGTGTTCAGTAAATGTTTTTGAACAAATTACTTCATTAAAGAATTCCTTCAGAAACTAATGAATGCATTGAATATACAGCGTAAGGCAGCTTTTGATTATTATTATGAGAATTATCTCTTTAGAGATCCCTTCCAGTTCCGACAGTCTATGAACCAATGGGATGAGTCACTTATCAATTGAAGGGTTAGTAAGGACAGATCGTATCACCCGAAATCACAGACTCTCACCCAATGCTTCTCCTGAAGAGGTTACTCTGACCCACTCATAGAGACCATCTTGGAATACAGATTCATAGATAATTCACCTGCCTGGAAAAACAGGTGCTAACTTCTACTTTATGGCTAAGCTTGGGGGAAGGAGAGAAGGGGAGTAAAAGCAACTGTTTCTATAGCAACAGAAATGCACAATTTAAAGAACATAGTGTCTTGCTTAAATCTATTTATAAAGAATGTGTAGGAGATTCAATTAAGGAAACCAACAGCAGAAGTACTCTGGCTCTGGCTTAATTGTCTGCCTTCCATCATTTAGCACTCAAGAAAAATGGGCTAGGAAAGGGTTGAGGGGTCAGCGGCCAAGGAGGGTGCCGGGAGGAGCCAGTGACTTCCCTGCATCACTGCAGAGAGCCCAGCCTTCCCCAGCCCTGGTGTTCCCAGCCCCAAAGCAGGAGCTCCCATGGCCAGAGCCTAGCCCTGTTCAGACAGTTCTCAGTGGAGGCCTGAGATGTGGGTTAGTAAGTCATCACCTTAGGGGCCTGACTTAATTGTATACCCCGTGTCATCCTAGACTGCAAGTCTTTACTGTGACCTAAAATTCCCACCCATTTCTAACGCCTGCCTTTTTTCCAAAACTCATAATGCCACAGGGTGCTCCAATGATGCCCCTGACTCAACACTTCCAAAGCCAGCTCCTCTTCCCGGCAGGCTTACGTCTGGCCCCATCACCCTTCTGGCATCCCGGCCTGATGCTTCCCACATCCCCAAATCTTGCCCATTTTTTCTTTCATCCTCTCTTGCAACCTTTCCACCATCATGATCCAAGAATGCACAAAACTCAGCAGAACCAGGCTGCAGGCAGGTCTGCTGAGGACAGTACTGGGCTCTTTCCTCAACCACATCGCCTCTGCCACCACGCTCCCCGGTCTTGGACTCTGGATCCTGGGAGTACCCAACTGTCTAATCCAGTGGTCGGCAAACTTATTAGTCAACAGAGCCAAAAATCAACAGTACGACGATTGAAATTTCTTTTGAGAGCCAAATTTTTAAAACTTAAACGGTAGGTACATTGTTATTAACTTAATTAGGGTACTCATAAGGCTTAGGAAGAGCCACACTCAAGGGGTCAAAAAGCCGCAGGTGGCTCACGAGCCACAGTTTGCCAACCACGGGACTCTAATCCAATGTGCTGAGCAAAACCTTGACAAATCGCTTCAACCTTCTAGCCCAGCCTTCAAGGTTCACATGCTGGAGTAGCCATGTGCTGCCATTTCCTGTACAATATCAGAGTGGGTTTCAGCCCTTGCCAGTCTGGCTCAGAGGATACAGCATCGGCCCACAGACTGAAGGGTCCCGGGTTCGATTCCAGTCAAGGGCACATACCTCAGTTGTCGGTTCAATCCTCGGCCCTGGTCAGGAGCGCATGCAGAGGCAACCAATTGGTGTGTCTCTCTCACATCGATGTTTCTCTCTCTATGTCTCCCGCTCCCTTCCACTCTCTCTAAAAATCAATGGAAAAATATCCTTGGGTGAGGATTAACAGAATAGGTTTCAGCTTTCATAGTGGGTATGATAAGCTCATGTTATTGATGAAGAACCTGAACCTCAAAAAGAATGAATAATTTTCTCAAGATGACACAGCTAGAAGGTCACCAACCTGGTATTTGAATGAATGCAGATAAACTTCATTCCGATATACAGTGGGGCCTTGACTTACGAGTGTCCCGACTAACGAGTTTTTCGAGATACGAGCCGTCTCTCGGCCGATTTTTTGCTTTGAGTTGCGAGCAAAAATTTGGGTTATGAGCTAGCTTCAGATACCCCACCGCTAGTTGGCGCAGCGAACGTCACAGTGAACACCACAACATCAGCCCAGCATCACGTGTCTCACGCATTCAGTGTTGATTTGACATACGAGTAATTTGCGTTACGAGCTCTGTCACTGAACGAATTAAACTCGTAAGTCAAGGCCCCACTGTATGTCTTTTCCATGAATCTGCAGAGTGACTTCTCAAGTCAGAGCAGAAGGGATCTCAGAGGGGCTAACTCAAACCTTCAGACAATGAGAATCCTGAAGGGTGATCAGATGACCACTCAGCCTCAGGCTTAATCACCTCCAGGGACATCCAGCTCATGGACTACTATTCATTCCTTTATTTTTATTATTGAGAGGGGTCTTCTTTGATGTGACAGCTGAAATGTGCTTCTTTGTGTGATCCAGACCATGATTTTAAGATTCCAAACCAGTACGCCTCTCACTGTGTCAACTCAGCCCTTCAAACCTTTGGAGACAACTGTCAGCTATCCCTTGGTCTCCAGTTCTGTAACGAAAATGTCCTTTCATTCATTCATGCCACAGATAGGATGGAGTTCGACGTGCCAAGCACTGTGCTATGCATGGGAGCAGAGGTGATCTCGGATCTATTACTTCCTGCAAAGGCATAACCCACCTTTGGTCACATTTAAGTGTATCTGTTCCTTTTGAACCATTGGGCCCAGGTAATGCTTCTGATCATGGAGATAAGGAACCATAAAGTTAGATTCTTAGTGTCCACCAGGTCCCAATCCTTAGCCCTCTTTTCTTTTTTCTTCTCTTACACTTCCTCTTAACAGTCTCAATCACACCTATGATTTCAATGGTTACCTGAATGCCCATCAGTCCCAGGCATTCATCACCAGACTCTCTCCTGGTCTCTTCACGTAACTTTAAAGGTCTAATTGTCACTTCATCACCTCAAATGCAAGAGATCTGAAATGGAATTCATCATCTCCCTCCCTCCAATCCAATCCCTTCTCCTGTGTTCTCTGTTCTGGGTAATGTCAACAGGACCTGCTCAGATTCCCAACTGTGTTTGATCCCTTCCTCTATCTCACATTCCACCTTCAACCGAGCCCATCTCTTACGTGTCTCTCATACCCATCTCACCTCTCCATCTCCACGGTGCCTGTGAGTCCCTCATCATTGTTTATCTAAGTGATTCCAATACCACCCCCCCCCCCCCCCTAATCCTCCTGCTTCTAATCTCCACCCCGTACCTTCCAATCGAACCAGCACACTATTAGCATTGATCTCTCTAAAACAGGCACTGGATGTATTGCTTCACTTCAAAACCTTCCATGGGACTGGCCTACTTATGACATCAACTACAAATACTGTTGCCTGCCTCACTGGTTCCAGCTCCATCTTGAAGGGGTTCGGAGCAGGGGTCCCCAAGATGTGCTACTTCCGCATATGGATTCTCTTGAGCTGAAGGCAATGGAGACCCTTCTCTCCCGTAAGGAATTTAAAATAGGAGAGAAGATCCAAATCTCCTGTGAAAAAGTCCAAATAATGCTTGTACCGGTGGAGCAGAACTCCCCACTCCCCAGTGTGGGCTGTGCACTTCCTTCCAAGGAGGCAGTATGGAAGGCGGGACAGGGGCAATACCTGACATATACACTACCTCAGCCCGGTGATCAAAGTCAACATCAACAGTGATAAATCGTATTGTTAATGTGTGCTCTTGAGGTGAAGTGATAAAAATGGCACTTCACCTCTGTGAGCATTCCTATCCCTAACTCCCTAGGACACCAAGAGAACAAACAGTAAAGTCAAAGTGTAGAGATGGGGTTGTGGGGTTGACCTGAATTGCGGGGTTCCAGGAGTTCAGCTCTTGAATAGACCCTTTGGAACCTTTCATTGTACAAGGATAGAGAGTGAAAACATCTGGAGTAATCTAGAAGTATATGGGCCCCAAAGAGTTAGTTAGGACCATGGGCTCCATGATAGAATGGGGGGATGTACAAGTACTTAATCCCAAATAAAGGAGTCTAGGCTCACTGGACCACACTTGGTGAATGTGCCATCCACAAAAGATAAGGGTTCCAGGTCTAAAAGATATAGGTTCAGCTCCCTGGATCCCTGAAACCCCTCCCCTATTTGGTAAGAAGGAAGAGGGATTCTTAGACAAACCTTTATATTCTTGGGGAAGGGGAAATGCAAAATTCTGCTAAGGAAAGAAACCCAGAGAGAAAATGTTTAGTCATTCATCCCCTCAGTAAATATTTACTGAGTGGCTATCAGTGGTGCCCGGATAAAGCAGTGACCCCAGCACAGCCTTGATTCTCGGGCTCTTCTTCTCCCATCTCAGTGTATGAGCATTTTCTCCCCACCTGCCAGAAGCAGTCACATTGCCTGAAGGTGTAAGAGTGAGAAAAAATGAAAAGAACAAAATATTGTAAGCTGTGGGAGAGTCGTGAATAAAGGTTCTCCCATCCTACTCAGTGAATAGTCAGTCTTCAAGGCTCTGCCCCCAGGATCTGCCTTCCTGAGTTCATAGATAAGCTTTGACTTAAATTAGTGAAAGAAAGAGAGAGAGAGAGAGAAAGAAAGAAAGAAAGAAAGAAAGAAAGAAAGAAAGAAAGAAAGAAAGAAAGAAAGAAATCAAACAAGGATTTACTTGGACACATTGGCTGAAAAGTCAGGGTCCCTCTGAATAGATGTGTGAGTTGGTTTCCTCCCCTCCCCTGGTCAGGAGGTTGGCAAGCATGCACACGCAAACAAAAGTTGCTCTTGTGGTGCCTGGAGTATAAATTGACATTCATAACACCTGCTTAAGGAGTATATCACAATCTCATCTATCATGCATTTCTTTTCAAAGTAATTGCTTGTCTCCTGCTCTCCTTAAATCACTTATTGAACACTTACTACACACATTGCGTACACTGGGAGTGGAGACAAAAGACAAGGCCCACCCTCAACTGGCTCACAATCCAATGAGGAAGAAAGACCAATGAATGGTCTGTGGTGGTTCCGTTTGACCCGTGTTGGGATAAGATATATTTGCAGAGAGAACTCAACCCATGTTGGGAGAATTGGGAAAGGCGTTCTGGAGGAATTGACATTTGGGTCAAGATTTAAAGAATAAGAGTTGCTATATGTTATGAGCTGAATTATTGCCCCCTCCTCCCTGCCCAATTCTTATGTTGAAGCCTTAACCCCCCAATGCGATGGTATGTGGAGGTGGGCTTTTAGCAGTAATAGGATTAGATGAGGTCCTGAGGGTGGAGCCCTCATAATGGGATTAGTGGCTTTTTCAAAAGAGAAAGAAAAAGAGATCACTATCTCAACCCTGTGAGGACACACAGAGAAGGTGGCCATCTGCAAACCAAGCAGAGGGCCCTCACCAGGAACTGAACTGGCAGGCACCTTGATCTTGAACTTCCCAGCCTCCAGAACAGTGAGAAACAAATGCCTGGTGTTTGGCCCACTCCATCTGGGATACTATTTTGTTATAGCAGCCCAGGCTGACTAATGCAGACTAATAACAAAGGGAGGCACAAGCATTCCAAGTCACAGAGCAGCTCAAGTGGACTCCCATGGCGATGAGAGCCTGCCACATTCTGGGAGCTCTAAACACTTCCGAATGCCTGAGGTACAGGGTTCCCACACTACTGGTGCTGCAGAGGAGGTGGCAGTGACAACTAGAAGTTCAAGGCAACCCTAGAGCTAAATTGCACACTAGCAATGCTAATTGGCATGTGCACTCAAGGAAGGGCAAATTCAGTGAACACTGAGGGTGGAGGCAGGGAGGATTTCTTGGAGTGGGTGTGGCAGCAGAGGGGACAGGCACTGCCCAAGGCCCAGAATGCAATCCAAAGCCTCTCCATGTGGCATTCAATTGTAAAATGAGCATGGCCCGCCTCTCTCTTCTCATCCCCTTTGCAGGAGTCTGCTTTCTGGAGAAGCTGTTTAGGGACTTGTGTTTGCTTGAGGCAGATTGGAGAGGCCATGGCTTTGGTACATGAGCATGGAGCGCATTCAAATTGGACAGATTCAAGTACATTTTGGCCAAAGGATTTGCAAAAGCCTTCGCCAGGCTGGTTATGGGATCCTCTGACACCCTTCCACACACGGGGCTGTATGTCTACGGCGACCTTTCAGGGCACTTACCCAGCAGAAAAGAAATGAAAGTGGATTGGGGTGGAGGCGTGATGCGCAGGAGACGACAGCTTCTCTATTAAACCACTCATCACCAGCCTCCCAGACACTCGGGACGGAAAAGATGGTGTGCTTGAAGGGTGGTGTTTAAAAAAAAACTCGTTCCAAGCACATACAGAAATAGTTTTCCTAACAATTAAGGAACATTTTCAGATATTTTGCTGTGGTGGGATATTTTAGAAACATTTGTGTCTTTAAATGCCAGATTCTTCAGACTGGTTATTGCAGAAGTACGGGGAAAAAATTATTCTATTTGAAGAAATTTGTTTTAGAATGCACTCAGCAGTACAGGGTGAGCATGGGGGATTTTTCATTCCTTTTCAACCTTTAATGACATCCAGGTGTGGCCTGGGACCCTGGAAGACTTAATGACTAGCCCCCTACTTCCTTGTATACCCTCTTCCATTGTAACTCTTCAGTTGACCTACAGCATTCAGATACTGTCAAAATGTCAACAATTAACCAAACATATATGCCTTTGTTACCATGCTGTTCCCTCTGCCTGGAATGAGATACTTTTAAAAAAAAATTTTTAAGTGTATTTTTATTAATTACAGAGAGGAAAGGAGAGGGAGAAAGAGATAGAAACATAAATGATGAGAGAGAATCATTGATAGGCTACCTCCTGCATGCCCCATACTGGGGGATTGAGACTGCAATCCGGGCTTGTGTCCTGACAGGGAATCGAAGCATGACCTCTTGGTTCATAGGTCAACCCTCAACCACTGAGCCCCGCTGTTCCCGCTAGAATGAGATTCTTAAATGCAAGAGCTTGACTTTATTCATCTCAGAATAGTTTCATGTCCAGCTCATTCCTGTCTCATAGAATTTGCTCAATGAATTCATTCATTGAAAAGACACTTATTTAGTACTTTAAAACTAGGTATCACATAATAAAAGAAGATCCATAAATGGTGCTATCATGATGCTGTAAAACTTTGGGAGGGACTGCTCTGAATCAACAGTGATTAGCACATCAATCCTGGGTCTATACTTGTTACAGTCACCATCACAACAGGGCTGACTGCCTTTGGGGAAACCAGATCTTCACAAAAGAGAAGTTGACGGAGCAGCCACATTACATGTGTTAAGGGGAGAAATACAATAGGCTTCCTCATTTACATTGATCCCCTTGAAATGTACTTCACAGTTATCCTATTCTCAAAACTTGAACTTACACTCACCTTGTCAAGGACAGCTCTGTGATATGAAGTGAGTGTACCCATCAGTCAATCAACTCACATTATGAGCATATATCTCACCCTCATGCCCATAAAAAAAGAGCACAGAGCGTTCTCATTAGAGAGTCCATAATTCTCCTGACAAAATTATGTGATGGTTACCCTTTCCATTATAATTAGTGACATTATCCAATGGAGTATGGTATAGAAGAGTGGAGGAAAAAATGAATTTTAAAGTTGGACTCACAGGATTCAAATTCCAGTCTGCCACTTCCTGCTGTGTGCCCTGGAGTCCACCTTTCTTTCCTCGCCTGAAGAAAGAAAGAAAGAAAGAAAGAAAGAAAGAAAGAAAGAAAGAAAGAAAGAAAGAAAGAAAGAAAGAAAGAAGAAAGAAAGAGAATGGAAGGAAGGAAGGAAGAAAAATAATGATGTCCATCTGCGTGGGGCCTTATGAGATAACATGGATCAGGTACCAGGCACATGCTAGCTCAGGAATAGAATATTATTCCCTTTACTTCTTTCCCATGACCCTCTGTATTCAAAAAGAAACAACCAGTTCCATATTACTACTTAAAAATCCCTATGCTAGAAAAGATTTGGGTTGCCAATGTCTTGACCCCTTGAGTCAACCCCACAAGGAGCCTGGTTACCCAAGGAGAAAACTATGATGGACAAGCAACTGAAATACAGCAATAGAAGGAACTGCCCCAAATACGGGGCTCTCAGAGGCGTTTTATGAGTTCTTTGAAAACTCAACAAAGGGAATTCCCATTGCACTGTTTCCAGGGTTGAGTAACGCAATCTCCAGCAAATTATATATTCGATGTGTATATAGGCACATACTCAAGAGTCTGGTAACATATTCAAGGAAGTGCATTCTAGAGCCAGCCTGCCTAAATTAAAACCGAGACTTCAACACGAATCAGTTGTGTGTCCTTAAGAAATGTGTCTAACTTCTTTATGCCTCCGCTTTGTCATTTGTCAAAGGGAGACAGGAAGAACACCTACCTTTTGGGGCTGTTTGGAGGAGTGAATGAAGTTCGAGCAGTGAGCAGTGTCTGCCATGTTGGACGTGCCAAGAAATCATATTCACCCAAGTAGGAATAGTGTTATTTGAGGAGTGGAATGATGGTTCCTTCCCACTGCTTTCTTTTATTCTGTACTTTATGAACCTTTTACAATGTTAGGATATTAACTTATTCTCTCATACACAGCCAAAACCTTAATTCTGTTTTCATTTGAGAGATGTTTTAAAATTGAGCAGCCTTCCATTCACAGGGCGGGAGAGGGTTGGAGACTTGTATGGAGCCAATGGGTGGAATCCAGGAAGGACCAACAGTGGAAGATTGGGTGAGGAAGTCTAGAGCAATTTCTAGGGAAAAAGTAGCTGCAAAAGCTTTGTGACAGATGACCTGTAACTGTTGGCCATGGGAATGTGAAATCTTTCATGTAGGGTACAGACTCTACTGCAGGGGTTCCCTTGGGAGCAATTGGAATGAGTGGCAGTGAACAGGTGCAATCGCTGGCGCCTGAGGGACCCCGGAGACCTGGACAGCACACGCCTCATTCAAAGAGCGCAGCTGCCGCCAGCTCCTGCTTGTTGTGATCATGCAGTGTTTCCAGGTCCCGTGATTTTGAAAGAGAACTCAGAAATCTGTGCTTTACATTTTAAATGTTTTTTTTTAAAAAAAACTGATGTTTTTTTAAATATTGAAAGCTAACCAAACATGTTATGAGGTCATCAGTTTACAACCAATGCTGTAAAGACTCAGCTCCATCATGCCCAACCAAAGTGGTTGAGTGTCAACCTATGAACCAGGATGTCATGGTTTGATTCCTAGTCAGGGCACATGCCTGGGTTTCGGGCTCAATCCCCAGAGTGGAGCATACAGGAAGCAGCCAATCAATGATTCTCTCTCATCATTAATGTTTCTATCTCTCTCTCTCCCTCCCTTCCTCTCTGAAATCAATAAAAATAGATTTTTTTTAAAAAGACACATTCATCCTAAAAAATCTGTAGAAGAAACAAAGAAAACTCTTACTGGATGCTAGTTGATGGCAAAATAGAAGGAGCAGAAGGACTTGGATTCCTGCCAACATTTTTGAGACAATAAACCAATCCTGGCACTACCTATCTTCCCATCTTACTAACAAAAAATGTTTAAAAACCCATAGATACAGAGAACAGATGATGGTTTCCAGATGGAAATGGGTTTGAGGGGACTGAGTGAAAAAAGGTGAAGGGTTTGAGAAGTAAAGATTGGTAGTTGCAAAATAATCACAGGGAATGTGAAGTACAGCCTAAGGAACAGAGTCAATAATATTGTCATAACTGGGTATGGAGCCAGTGGGGACTAGAATCATTGGGGGGACACTTTGTAAGTTATATAAATGTCTAATCACTATGCTGGACACTTGAAGCTAATATAAAATAGCATTAAATGTCAACTATAATTGAAAAATAAAATAATAAAAAATAAAACAAGGCAGTAAATAAGCTGAAATGAAAAAATGAGAGACTAAAAGGGGGACCTAAAAATAAAGTAAAAGGCCTTCAGTGGGGTCTCAGTTCTAATCCTGGGACAGCTGCTCCATTACATTTTGCCTGGACCATTCTCCCCTCTAGTAAGAAAAAAAAAAAAAAAAAAATCCCTGGTTCTGTTGCATCGCCTGAAAATAGGGGACCCATTAAAATGTGAAATAGTGAAATGTGGAAGGAAACATACAGGTAACAAATATTTTTTAAAAAAACAACTGTCTAATAGTTTCAATTACTTCCCAGGAGATTTTCTTTTACTTGCAGCCAAATGCATCCCTACATAGACCCCGAGTAAAAGAAGATCAGGAACCATCTGGAGAGAAGGTCATGGTGGGGACAAGCAAGTGCCTCAAAAATTTCAATTGGCTCCCTCGGTCCTTTTGCAAACGTCCATCATATAACCACACTTTGCCAAGCACTGGGTTTCAAGGATAAATCAGACCCAACCTCGCGTCACTCACCATCCAGTTGGCATTTGCTGCTCATCCTCATGGACCAAAAGGAGAAAGAGAACTGGCTTACAAGAGCAGGCCATGCAAAGGGACTGCTCACAGGTGGCAGCCAGAGGACAATCTCATGCCCGACAGGTGAAGAAGCCAATCTGCAGACAGGCCTTTGGCTGGCTGCCAAGAACATGGAGTGTGTGTGCAGACGTCAAGGACGGAGGGTTCGAGAGGTGGCCTCTGTGCTTTATTTATAACCATTTTCATCTGGCTGCTCTGCGGGAAGGCCCTGGCTCTCCCCTCCTTGCCACTTCTCGGACTGTCCAACTTGACAGCGTAATTTACAGTTCTCCCTTCTCAGATACTCCCCGAGCCTGAGAACAAGTAGATAAGCGTCGTAAATGGCTCGGTAGAGAGCTGAGAGAAATTGGGGCATCTGGGAAGAAGAAATTGGCTGGAAATCGCGGCCTTCTGCAGGTGAGCAGTCAGTTGTATCTTCGTCCTCTGTCTGTATCTCCTCCCGCTAGTCTCCTCCACATGCTCCTTCTGCACAGACCCTAAAGCCAGCTGTGGGGAAAGACTTAAGCTGGTTCTACCATCTTAGAAAGAACCCCCTCTCTTGCTGTGTCTAAGTCCTTATGCTCAGAAGTGGGAGGTGGGCAGGTGGTACCAAGGTCAGAAAAGAATTTCTTCCAAAAGAGTTCTATTTCCTTCTCCAAAGTCCCTCTCCCATTTATCCAAAGGCAGAGGTGTGTGTTGCCGTTCGTCCTTGGACCAGGATTGGCCTGATTTGATGGAGGTTGGGCAGTGGTTCATTAATTAGCTCACAGAGAATGCTGTGGTTAAGGTCCCATAGAAAATCCAAAGACTCACAGAATTTCAGAACTGGAAGTGAATTTAAACACCATCCCATGCACTCCTCTGCCCCATCCTATGCTTCAATCCACTCTGCCAAGTCATTCATTTATTCAACAAACACTTCTTGAGCACCTACTGTGTGCCAGGTACTGAGAACAGACAGTGAACAAAACAGGCAAATACCACTGCCTTCATGGAGCCCACACTCAAGTGCCAAGTTGTTGTCCTACCTTTGTTTGCATAAGTGAGATCTGGGGCCAGAACAGCCTTACCTGGGACAGGTTTAATTTCTACAAGGTTCTTCCCTCCACGAAACAACATACTCATTTCTGTCTTTCTCTTGCTCATTCCAGGCACATGCATTGAGCACCTACACAGGTCCAGGGCATTTGGCTTGCAACTATTACATACTCTTCATTTTATATTCCTCATAATGACTCTGCAAGGAAAATATGATGGATTCCCATCTTCCAGATGGAGTGGAGCCATAGTGAGACTATGTGACTGGGCCAGGGCCACTCAGTTGGCCATGGAAGAGCTAAAATTAGAAACAGGTCCTCCCAGCTGAGATCAGACCCACTGGTCAAAGGCAGCCCAGGACATTCTCGCTGGCGCCTGTCTGGACAAAGAGAAGAGTTAGCTTCTTCCCCGAGAGGGATTCTTGTGTTGAAAGAAGCTGACCCCAGCTGACGGTGACTGAGTCAAACAGGGGGCAAAGAGCATTCCTCCCTCAGTACCCCTGCTTATAAAGGAGCCCTGGGGAGGACAGCGCCCTGCTTCCTCGCCGCCTGGCAGGACTGCTGGCTGTTGCCCGGAATTGCAGAGCCATCTTCCCGCTCTGCCCAAGGCTTGTCCCCAAGGTTCCCTTGAAGCCTGCGGACCCACACTTTGCCAGAAAGTCCCATCATCATTAGGAAGGACTCTTTAAAAAAAAATCTTTATTGTTCAGATTATTACAGTTGTTCCTCTTTTTTCCTCCCATAGCTCCCCTCCACCTGGTTCCCACCCCACCCCATGCCCTTACCCCCCACCCCACTGTCCTCATCCATAGGTGTAAGATTTTTGTCCAATCTCTTCCTACACCCCCCATACCTCCTTCCACTACCTCAGTCCACTCCCTTTCTATGCCCCTGATTCTATTATATTCACCAGTTTATTTTCTCAACAGAAACTATGCAGGCCAGAAGGGAGTGGCAAGAAATATTCAAAGTGATGAATAGCAAGAACCTACAACCAAGATTACTCTACCCAGCAAAGCTATTATTTAGAATTGAAGGTCAGATAAAGAGCTTCACAGACAAGAAAAAGCTAAAGGAGCTCATCACCACCAAACCAGTATTACATGAAATGCTGAAGGGTATTCTTTAAGAAGAGGAAGAAGAAAAAGGTAAAGATTAGGAAGGACTCTTAAACAAGAATGCTAGAGGGTGGAGGGGAGAGAGGAAAGAGAGCACTGCCCCAAGACAGCAACAGACCACCAGGTGATGGTGAGAACCCCTCGCCAAGATGCTCAGGGAGGGCCCAGAAGGGCCTGTCACGGCTGCTCATTTCATTCAAACAATGTAGACTGCAATGCAGGGACTCAAATCTCAGGGAGTCCTAAGCTAGCTCCTCATTTTACAGATAGGGCAACTGAGGCTCTGAAGACAGCAAGCTGCAGGCCGAAGGTAACAGCCAGCAGGTGGAAGAGCCAGGAGAAGGGGTCAGCGGGTCGTGAAGAAAGTTTCAGACATTGCTTGGCTGATGTCTCACCAATAGGGTGCTAACTAGATGCCAGACCTGGTCCAGGGGAGCAGCAGGGTCTTCCTGGCTGTCAGGGAGGAAGCACTGGCCAGAGTGCTCTGGAGTGACCCACAAGCTGTGTGACCTTGACAAAGTTACTTAACTACTCTGTTCAGCATCCTCGTCTGTAAAATGCAGATAATAACGGCAGTAGTCTTACCTCTGTCGCTGAGTTGTGAGGATGAACTGGAATACTCTGCATAAAGCCTTTAGCACACAGTGTGTCCATGAGGGCTCAGCCAACAGGGGCTCCACTGGTAGGAATCCCTGGCTTATACTGAGCATCTACTGTATAGTGAGCATTATTTTCATTCATCCCCTACGTTCATTTTAAAAATATATATTTTTACTGATTTCAGAGAGGAAGGGAGAGAGAGAGATAGAAGTATCAGCAATGAGAGAGAATTATTGATCAGCTGCCTCCTGCACACCCCCTTACTGGTGATCGAGCCCCCAACCCAGGCACGTGCCGACCAGGAATCAAACCGTGACCTCCTGATCATAAGTCGATGCTCAGGCACTGAGCCACACCAGCTGGGCCCCTTAATTCATTTTTAACCTACTAACATTTCAACATACAAGGAAACTGGGCCTCACTCAAGGCAGACATGAACCTAGGTCTAGTCGGACTCCAGAGCCTGAACATTAACCACCACATCACGTCGGCTGGCACTGAGAAGGTGCAACTTCCAGGTAAAACTGGCCAAGTTGGCCACACTCACTGGGCTTCCTGTCCTCAAATCTGTCCTCCACTGACTATGAGCTGTGTGTTCATTGCTTACCCCTGGCATTCAGTGTTTGTTGAGAAATTAATTGAAAGAACAACAGCATCACAGACCACGTCCCTTGGAGGAAGAGAATGAAGGTGAGGGAAGGCCATTCATATCACTCCTCCTCTTTTCTTCCCCGTGACTTCTCTCTCCCCATCTCCCTCCCTTACTTACTGGGAAGATCACAGAATTACAGCCTTGGACCTATCTTTCCTCCTTAACCAGAAGTCATGTCTGCTTCTGGAACATTGCTTTTTGACTAGGAATCATATCTTTTTTACGGCTCAGGAAATTTACTGAATGAATGAAAGAATGAATAAATGAGTGAATGACCAGAATGGGTCCTGTTCTTGAACAGAAGATTTATCATTAAGCAGCATTCAGACAGTCAGTGGCTCATTCACAAGGGCCTGCTCTGCGATGGGTTCAGTTCCAGGCCCTGGATCTAAAGCGCTGAAGAAGGCGAGAAAGATGAGAAGTGCGTGCAGAAATAAACAAGATATATTATATAGTGATGAGTGCTACACAGAAAACAATGCAGGGGGATGCAAGAGAGAGTCGCTGGGGTGTCCCACAGGCATAGGGTCGGGTGGTCTCTCTGAAGAGGTGACATTTGAGCTGAGACCAGGATGAGAAGGAGATGACAGGACAGATCAGCAGGCCCAGCTATGCCAGGCAGAATGAACATGGAGCTAAAGGGCAAAGTAGGCTTATCATGTTGGAGGTTTGACAAGGTGAGCTGGGTGTCTGGTAGGGTGGGACTAGGGGGAGGGGAGAGGAGAAGAGCTTGGAGATGAATCAAGGGTCGATTATTTGAACCTCACGGACCACAGTCATGACACCAGAGGGATTTAAACAGAGCAGTGACTAGACCTGCCTTTGGTTTTGGGGAGATCACTCTGGCTGGGGTGAGAAGAATGGGCTTTTAGAGCAATAGCGGGAGGAGACACAGGACACCGTAGGGAGGCCATTGCATTCGTACAAGTGAGCGTCAATGGCTGCCAGTCAGGATGTGCTAGTGGCAATGGAGAGGTGGAGATTCAGGAGGTGTTTCAGGGGTGCCTACAGAACCAGCTGGGGCAGCAGGTACAGGGGCGAGGGAGAGAAGGGAGTCAAGGGCATGGCTGTTTGCTCAAATCTATTTCTAAAGGAATAGTAACACCATTACTCTGACACCTCTAGATACAACCCCTCCGGCTTTGCCCCAACCCATCCAGAGGAAGGCGCTCCAGGCTGAAATCTACCCAGCACCCCAGCTGCCTTCCTCCAGTTCCCCAACCTGCCTGCGTCGGCCTCCGGCATCTTTTCCCCTTCAAAGCACCGCTGAGCCTCCAAGTCACTGCTATTGATTTCTCTGGCAAAATGTAACTGGCAAAGCTGGTTTACTTTTTCCCCAGCATCATTTGTACATGGGAAAGTGCTACCTGGGGGGTGATGGCTCCTAGGGAAAGCAGTCCCATCTCGGAATGGTAAAGCTCTGGGTGAGTCAACGGTGCCAGGGGACCTGGGGACTGTGACATTTTAATGAAGCGCTGATTTCGGAGGGGATTTTGTGTCCTGGAGGAAAGTGGCCTTTGCCTCCTGGTTGCGCAAGCCCTTTGAGGAGGTTGAAAGCCTCGTGACTACGCCAGCCTAGTGTAGACCACACCCCAGAGTCCTAGGCTGGGCTATGAAGCTGATTCCTTACACTTTGTTTTCACGGTTTAAATAGCAGATAGAGGATGGGTGATGGTGGCTCGTGGACCAAAATCTAAAGATGAAAAATGTGTCCCACCACCTGACCACCCTTCCCCCCAGAGTGTCTGGAGGCATTCTAACAGAATCTGTTTATTGAGTGGCTCCAAGTGTTCTGGGGCTGCAGCCATGACCTACAGAGGCAAGGTCTCTACTGATGGAATTCACATTGCAGTGGAGACGCTGAGACGGAAATGACAAGATGACTTCTCAGGGTGGGTATTAAGGATGATATCACTGATTGTTGTAGAGAGGCTCCAGGGCAGGGTCTGAAAAACATTTTCTGTGAAGAACCAGAGAGAAGCCTGGCCAGTGTGGCTCAGTGGTTGAGTGTCAACCTATGAACCAGGAGGTCACAGTTTGATTCCCAGTCAGGGCACATGCCCCGCTTGTGGGCTCGATCCCCAGTGTGGGGGTGTGAAGGAGGCAGCTGATTGATGATTCTTTCTCATCATTGATGTTTCTACCTCTCTCTCCTTCTCCCTTCCTCTTTGAAATCAATCAATCAATAAAAAACACTAATGCTTTTAAAGAAGGAAAAAAAAACCAGGAAGTAAATATTTTTGGCTCTGTGGGCCATATGGTCTCTGTCACAGCCACTCAACTTACCTGCTATGGGATGAGAGCAGCACCGACAATATGTAAAGGAACGAGGAATAAAACTTTATTTGCAGAAACAGGTGGCAAGCCCAGGGGCTGCTGTTTACCAGGCCTGCTCCGAGACAGTGTGGGAGGGATGTATAATAGGGTGGCCTGAAATAGGGTGACATTTGAGCTGGGGTCCGCATCAGGAGGAGGCCTAATCATGAAGAGGGAAGGCATGTCACACAACGGACAATCACGTGCAAAGCCCTGAATGTGACTATTTCAGGAACAGAAATACCTACCCAAAGGATGAGGAGAAAGAGAATGGTGCCAATTCAACACAGGTGGGTGGGGATCAGGTTGCAATGGGCCTCATAATCCAGGATGAGGCCTGGCACATAGTAAATATTTAATTAATTAATTATGGCTCCATCGAAGGAAACTAGAGGAGTGCTAGGTTATTACCCAAATAATTGAGACAAAATTCCATCCCCTTTGTTCAGCTCTATGTGCATCAGTTCTAATGACAAGAATCTCACTTGGCTCCCGTGATGGAAATCTCAGCTCTATGAGTTATGTTTTAACCTCATCTCCTATGAATGGGCCCCTTATGCCTACACTCTGCCTCCATAATCTACCTTGAGACCCCCAAATCTTCCAAATCCAGGCCCTTATGCCACAAACCTGAGGGATTCCTGCCTCTGGTCCCCTAGAAGGGGGAGCCCTGCTATGTGCCAGCTGCTGACATGTGGACACTTGTTATGGCCGTCACCCTAGCTGCATTCAAGAACACTCTGGTTCTCCACCTCCCAAGTACCTCCTCGTCCCCTGAAAGTCTCAAGTAATCAGTGACTTGCTTTCGTCAATGAACTGGGAACAGAGGTGGCATGTGTCACTTCCAGGTAGAGGCTTGAGGAGCCAGTGATGTCCCATCTCCCTCTGCCACAGGAATGTGGGAGCCTGGTCACGATGGAGTCTCCTCGCCCACGTTGGACAGAGAGTATTAGCAGAGAGTATTGGTGTTGTGTTGAAGCACCAAGATTTTGTGGCTATAACTGCAGCAGGGCCTACTCCATCCTAACACAGAAATTAGTACTTACAAGTAAGAGGTGACAGCAACAAAACTCTAAAATATGTTATGTTGACTTAGCAATTGGACAGTGGATGACTCGGGGTATCCAAAATCAAGCCAAGACGGAGCAAGCCACGGGAACACAGGACACAGCAAGTGTGTGATTGCTGAGAGCTGGGGTATGACAACTGGCTCGTGGGAACTGCTGGAGGTCAGTTCTAGCTCACACTCTGTGCAGAGCACAGCCAAGTAAACGGGCACATACATCGTGTAACAAAGGCCATGGTATTGTTAGGAGCAAAGTCACAGGAATCAGAGGAAGTTAGTAGCACATTTAATTGTACAATAATTGTAAGATTAATTGGCCAGGCTAAGTTTGGTAGATTACACAAGCTCTATGAAGGTAGAGGTTTGTCTGATTCTCAACTATATTCCCAGAAACCTACTAAGGATTTGTCTGATTCTCAACTATATTCCCAGAAACCTACTAAGGACTGGTGAGTAGGTCTTCCCTAGATTTTTTGTTGAATGAACAAATGTTTTAATGTTTTTATTGACTTCAGAGAGGGGAAGGGAGAAGGGGAGAGGGATAGAAACATCAATAATGAGAGAGAAACATCATCAATCCTGTATGCCCCTCCTGTCGATCGAGCCTGCAACCCAGGCATGTGCCCTGACCAAGATTTGAACCATGACCTCCTGGTTCATAGGTTGATGCTCAACCACTGAGCCACACTAGCTGGGTGAAAGAATAAATTTTGAATCCCAGGAATATAGTGGTGAAAGAGGCAGAGGTGAGAGTATATGCCAAGGTGAGGAGTGTATAATCTAAAGATGCCCAGCTACCTGGATAGTGTGCTGTGCCCAGGATAGGAAGGGGGTTGAGGGAGTTATGAAGGGCTCAGATTGATGCTAGAGAAGTAACCTGGGACCCTGATTGGCAGACCCTTGCATGCCACACTGTGGCTCAGAGACCAGGCCACTCAGGTTAAATCCCTACAGGGATAAGGAAGGAAGTGTGACTGTGGGAAGCCATAGGTTTTTAAGAAACCCGGCCAAACTGATGAACTGTTAGAGGTAGGTTCCTCCTAGACATTTTCAATCTGGGATATTTACAGATACCGGGACAGCCAAATACAGAGTATGTGCAGGCCACGGGCCAGTGACAAGCCACTGGTTTTCAAATCCTCTAAAGGAGACAATCAGAAGTCAATAGCAGTTTCAAGAAAGAGAGTAAAAGTCCACAATCCATTATCCATGACCTTGAAATTCTAAAAGCTGACAACTGAAGGGTCGTTGGTTTTTATCATTTTGACACAAACATGCTGGCAGCAAACACTAAGTGAACTCCCATGTTCATAGTCTGTCCCTCTTCCTGTGCGAAGTCACACGTTTCACTCCTATGGGTTTGGTGGTGGGGTGCTGCCCAGAGGACACAGCTAGACCTAACTCACGCTACATCTTTTTTAAAAATATATTTTATTGATTTTTTACAGAGAGGAAGGGAGAGGGATAGAGAGTTAGAAACATCGATGAGAGAGAAACATCCATCAGCTGCCTCCTGCACACCCCCTACTGGAAACGTGCCTGCAACCAAGGTACATGCCCTTGACCGGAATCGAACCTGGGACCCTTCAGTCCGCAGGCTGACGCTCTATCCACTGAGCCAAACTGGTCAGGGCTCACGCTACATCTTGTTTGTCTTAAATGCAAGGCTCTGACTTTTAGGAACACTCAGCATTTTAGAGGAAGATGATGGGCCATTACCCAGTCAGATTTGTAACCTGTCGGTGGGAAACTGGCGGGTTAACGAGAAGCTGGAGGGAGGCGAGAGGAAGCTGAGTAAGGAGTAAGGAGCTGTGGGCAAACTAGCAGTGAAATCGCTGAGAACTGCACCAAAATGGAAATGCTGGGCAGAAAGGGGTTTGGGGGCGAGGAGGATATTTCCAAGTCAGATCAACACCACTAGGTGCCTGATTGGAGGGGAAGGTACGAGGAGAGGAAATCCAGGATGAGTCTCATGAGTCTGGCTTATGAAACTGGACAGATGGTGAGAACATCAAGAACAATTCGAATTAAGGAGAACAGCTAGAAATGCCCACTTGGACATGTGGGTGTGAGGTTCTGCGGCGCCCTGTGCTTGGAGGTGTGGGGCGGGGGAGTTGTAAATGCATATCTGGGGTCCAGGACAGAAGCTGGTGACAGAGGCACAGACTGGGGAGCCGTAGTATTAGAATAGCCTCCCCCAAGAGATATGTCCAAAGCATAACGCCCAGTTGCTGTGAATGTGAAGTTACTTGTACCTGGGTCTTTGCAGATGTCATCAGTCTACAGGGATCATGAAATGAGATCATCCTGGACTTAGAGAGGCCCTGAATCCATTGACTGTTGTTGTCCATAGTAGAGAAAGGACGGAGCCCAGCTGGCGTGGCTCATTGGTTATGTCAACCTATGAACAAGGAGGTCATGGTTCAATTCCTGGTCAGGGCAGATGCCCAGGGTGTAGGCTCAATCCCAAGGTGGGGGGTGCAGGTGGCAGCTGATCAATGAATCTCTCATCGTTGATGCTTCTGTCTCTCTTTCCCTCTCCCTTCCTCTCTGAAATAAATCTAAAAAATAATTTTTTAAGAAAGGACAGGGAGCTTCGGGACACACCGAGGAAGGGGGAGGCCATGTGCGAGTGGAGGGAGAGAGTCCAGTGGTGCATCCGCCAGCCCAGGAACACCCAGGACTGCCAGACCCGCCAGAAACTAGGAGAGAAGCACAGAGCGGAGCCTCCTGACTGAACCAACCTTGATTTTGGACTTCTGGCCCCAGAACTTCGAGAGAATACATTGGTTATCTGAAGCCACTTAGTGTGTGGCAGTTTGTTAGGGCAGCCCTAGGAAACTAACAAACACAGAGGGCTTCAGCCACACGAGGCATCTTCATTCTGAGGCTATAGTGAGGGAGGAGAGAGGTGGCCCCAAGGTCAGAAGTCAGGAGATGCCGACATTGAGCAGAAAACAGAACCGGGACTGAGAAAGAAAAGTCCGGGGGGGGGGGGGGGGG
>NW_005371579.1:994086-994429 GCF_000412655.1 Myotis brandtii
GAGAGAGAGAGAGAGAGAGAGAGAGAAAGGCTGTTTATGGGAATTGACACTGGGCAAAGCTGTCACTATAGGAGAGAGCAAAGAAATTGAAAGGGTTAGGACCATCCAACGGAGATAGTCAAATGTCCATCAACATTTGGGGAATAGAGTACGGGGTATTTCTTAGTAAAGAGCTGTTGCTGGGAAGCAAGTACCCAGTGAGAGGCAATATTTCCCAGCCTCCCTTGCAGCCAGGTAGAGACGCACGATCAGTTCTCACCAATGGAATGGAGCAGAAATGCTAAGTCTTCTCCAAGCCCAGGTGGGTGAGAAGTGGGTGTACCTTCTCTCCCTTCCCCACATT
>NW_005371579.1:994584-998067 GCF_000412655.1 Myotis brandtii
TCTCCAACTGGATGGGGAGGACTTCACTGCCCTTAGAAATGGCAGCACCACAAAACTGAAGGAGCCTGGGTTCCTGAATAACCATCTGGAGGAAAGTCTCCCATTCATAGGAAAATCCACAGCAGACTGTTATATGAATGAGAAGTCACTGATTTAAGTCACTGAAATATGGGAGTCTCTCAACAGAAGAATTTGTATGCATAGATGCATAACCCATGGACACAGACAATAGGGTGGTGAAGGCCTGGGGTGGGGGGGGGGGGTGGGCTAGAAGGGGTCAATGGGGAGACAAGGGGGACATACTTGTTTTAGCAGCTAGTATGACTCTAATACAGTCTGTATATTACATGTGCTTAGGTCTTGAGCTGCTGGGTTCCTGCCACCTGCCAGAGAACTCAACTCCAACCAGACTGACCCACTAAAGAGCATCTGCCTGGCAGCACCTGGCATCTGTCTCATCCTGACTGAAGGTATTTTGTTCATTCAACCCAAATGTATTCATCATCTCCTAGTGTGTGCAGTGCACGGGGAAGAGAGGGATACGGCCATGCGTGCGATGGATCCCTGCCTTCAGGTAGCTCATATCCCAAAGGGGCAGATGGAAACTAAACAGATGACACCTATAGTATGACATCAGCGAGGAATATATGGTGTGCCATAAAGAAATAAATAAGGCAGAATAAAAGGATAGAAAATGATGGGTGGGGTGCAATGTTCTATAGGTTTGTCCAGGAAGGCCACTTGGGGATCTGACGGTGAAGCAGAGACTGTGTGCATGACTGAGCGAGCAAAGGAAGAGCTGGAGGAAGGGAAACCCGGACAGAGGCAGCAGCTCACACAAGAGCCCAGGGAGGAGAAGGTGCTTGCTCGGCATTTTTGGCAGAGCAGTGAGGCCAGTGTGGCCGGAGGTGACGCAGAGAGATATCAAGGAGTCAGAGTGTATCAGGCCATGGGGAGGATTCTGAGTCCTGTGCTAAGAAAAGTCAGCCCCAGACCCCGCCCAGCACCCAGCCCAGCCCTCAGAAGACAGGATTTCGCCTACTCCTTCCTGAGAGCTTGGCCCTTCCCTGCAGACCTGCCTAGACCCCCGGGCCCAGCTCCTGCCGGGCTGTCCCCACCCGCTGAGGTGCCCTGAGCTCCCCTGGGCATGTGTAGCCAGACGGCAGGTGCATTCGCCAAGGATCAGCAAGGCGGCCGGAGGAAGTGGCTTTTGCTTTTTTGTGGTTGTTTTTTTCATGGAGGGGTGACTCCTCTACAGAGAAAATCAAGTTCCAGGGAGAAGCAGCACCCACAAGGCAGTGGGCACTGGGTCTATATTTGAGCTGAGAAGCATGCAGACAGGCGGGCGGGAGCCCAAACACTGCCTCCGCCTTCTGCAGTGGCAAATGAGTAATTGTACCTCCTGGAGCCTCAGGAAGCTCCTCCAGCTCAGAGAGGCGCCATCTCTCAAAGACGCGTGTGTGCGCCTCAGGGGCCTCCACACACGGAAACTTCCCACCGTCACCGTGACTCAGGCCTGCAAACGAGGCTTCACCCATCCCGTGTGCGCGCTCTGTCCTCACCACACACCAGCATCGGACTGGCCGACTTCATTTTCTAAATGAGGAGACTCTGGCCCTGAGAGGAGGCGTGTTAGGCCCGAGGTCACAGAGCCCGTGACTGGGCTATTCTTGTGAAACAGACTTAAAAGTAATCATTTTTCACCTGCAGGCAGTCGGTTATGGGTGCTGAAAGCTCAAAGCCCTTCACATGTCTGACAAGGTCTTACACCTGGGATCAGCTCACCGCAGCCCACAGTCAGATTTTGTAAATAAAGTTTTATTGGAACATAGCCATGCAAGTTGCAACTCATCTGCATATTGTCTAGGGCCGCTTTGCCCCTGCCGTGGAGATTTGAGGAGTTGCCTCAGAGACTGTTCCAGCCACAAAGCTAGAAGTGGTTACTATCTGGCCCTTTACAGATCAGATTTGTTGATGTCACTCTTCACGGTTAGTCCCTCCCACTCACTCTTTTCCAGGCACATTGGTCTCCCTTCTCTTCCCCAAACAATCCTGGAGTTTCTGCCCCAGGACCTTTGCATGTGCTATTCTCTCTGTCTGAAACACTTTTCCTCAAGATTTTTACAGTCTGACATCAACTGCTGACTCCTCAGGGAAGCCTTCCAGGATCTCACTATCTAACAGCACTCAAGTCCTATCTCAAATTTACTTTTTTTTTTTTTAATGGCACATATCACCTTCTAAGTTACCTTATTTGTTTATGTACTTTTTTATTAGAGTTTCCCACTAGAAAATTGTTCCATGGGAACAGGAATCCTGACTGGCGTGGTCAAAAGCTTTCACAGGAGACCATGATCACTCCAGGATTCTAGTTCATTGTACCTGCACCTACAGGTCACCTCTGCGTGAGGCCAGCTCCTTTATAGAGAACTAGAGGCCCGGTGCATGACATTCGTGCACTGGGTGGGTGGGGGGTGGGAGTCCCATCAGCCCCAGCTTGTGCCCTCTCACAGTCCAGGACCCCTCGGGGAATGTCCGACTGCCACGAGGGTGGGAGAGGCTGCTGCCACTGCCGCTGCACTCGCCAGCCATGAGCCCGGCTTTTGGCTGAGCGGCACTCCCCCTGTGGGAGCGCACTGACCACCTGCATTGAGTTCCTGTGTTGAGCATCTGCCCCGTGGTGGTCAGTGCACATCACAGCGACCAGTCATTCCGCCATTCAGTCTATTTGCATATTAGCCTTTTATTATATACGATGGTGTCTGACACAGAGTGGACGCTTCATAGTCAAGCGCTAAATGGATGAATAAATCCAAGTTAAGAGTGAACCATGACTGTCCTTGGTCTACCCCAGGGGCACTGTTGACATTTGGGGCTGGATAATTCTTTATCGCAGGGGCCTGTCCTGTGCATTGTAGGATGTTGGCACCCCTGCTGTATCCACTAGATGCCAATACCAACCATACCAACGCCAAATTGTGACCATTGTCTCCATTTCCTGCCAAATGTTCCCTGGAGGCAGTGGGCAGGGATTCACACCAGCTGAGAACCCCTAGTTTACATTTAAAGTTGCCCTTGGAGCTCAAAAGATAAAGCAAGCTTTCACAGAAGACCATGATCACTCCAGAATTCTAGGTCATTGTTCCTGCACCTACGGGTCACCTCTGCGTGAGGCCAGCTGCTAGATGAAGTGATGCAATTGC
The DNA here is from genome assembly GCF_000412655.1 of Myotis brandtii. Taxonomy (NCBI): domain Eukaryota; kingdom Metazoa; phylum Chordata; class Mammalia; order Chiroptera; family Vespertilionidae; genus Myotis; species Myotis brandtii. The sequence continues at coordinate 997,788 of NW_005371579.1, forward strand.
TCCTTTAAGGAAGTATCCATATTGTTTTGGAAATAAAAGTTCCAAGTTAGAAACCACTTTGCTGTGTTCAGTGGGGGATGATTAATAACTGGGAGCCCGGCTGCACCTCATTTCCACGCCCGGACTGACGGGACGGAAAGAGACGTTGTGTGCCAGAGGCCAACAGGCAGGGCCTGGGAGGAGGCGCTGTGGTCAGAGAGGCCAACGGGATTCTTCAGGGACTTAGCCATTTACGGGAATCATTAATAGGAGAATCATTAATAGAAGAGTTTTGTTAAGC
>NW_005371579.1:998974-1008583 GCF_000412655.1 Myotis brandtii
GGAGCTGCTGAAAGCTGTCTGCCCCTGCTGGTGGGGAGCCTGCAAGTGGAGCCAACAGTGAAAAGAAAAGCACATGAGATGGGGCCAGCATGACTGCTTCCTGAGGCCCACCTGAGACAGCCATGCCTGAAACAGGCCCTACTCTGAACTTGTGTCGATTACATAACATATGCATTATACGAAATATGCCCTCTGATTTTTTTTCTCAAGCATGTTTCGGTTGGGTTTTATATCTCTTGCTACAAAATAACCTTGTATTTTAACGGACGCAACTGCAGAAAAATCCAACATCTAGCTGCTGTAGGAAACGGCCTCCACCTTCGAAATCTCATGCCAATGCATATAATTGGTGGAACCTGGGGAGTCTGGGAAATATAATTGCTAGTTTTCCATCCTCAATAGTACCGGAAGGTGCTCTAGAAGAAATGTGGGATGAATTCTAGGTGCCAGATTATCACAATATCTCCGGGCGGTTGTGAAGAAGCCAAGAAAAAAATGATAAGAAAGCAACTGGATAGATGTGCTATGACTCGGGTAGGGGTTCTGGGCTGATTTTGGATTTGAACAGAGATCTGAGCGTGGTCCAGGAACCCATCACTGAATGCGTAGGGCTCGTGCCAAGGCCAAACATCTGAACCGTTTCTGGAATAAAGTTACCATCCTATCCCATCGGCACTACGTCAGTGATCTGTGCCTCAGGAGAGCAATGGCAGAAACATTCTTAAATTAAACCGAGGAGACTGCGCCTAAGCTTGTCATTGAGTAGCTCTGTGAATCTGACCACCCTCCTCCTCCCACAGGTTTGGTGCTTTTCCCAGTGCAGCCAGAGGAGGAGCATTTGTCTACCTGGGTGAATCTCAAAAGCCTCTTTCAGCCCCAGAATTTATGAGAGGTCCTTGCTCCCTTGCACTGTATGATTCACCCTCCCCTTCCAGGGTCTCTTTGCTGAGTGCACACTTCCCAGCAGGTAGAAGGGCTTATTCACTTGACGCTTGGCAATTAAAGCAAGGAAGGTGCCCTGAAGGCCAGCCAGGCGGTCCTGCTCCCAGTCCTGCTGAGCCCCAGCTGGGTCCCCAGCACTGGGGTCCCTCCTTTCTCTTTCCGATTGCACCGCTCCCTCCTACACATACCCACTCCTGTTCTGCCCTGGACCTGGTCTCAATCTGGGGCCAATAATAGGACATAATCCAATTGTCCTACAAGAGCAGCTTAATGGCTGGGATTTCAATAAACCTCTAAATCCATCCATTATGGATGTGGTGGTTACTCAGGGACCAGCCAGATGGTTGGTAAAGTGTTTGGGAACCACAGAGCTTTGCCCTCAGGGTTATTCAGTGTCACAAAGGGATCTACTGACAGAGGTAACTAAAATGGAAGAGAAATCCTGGCCAGTGTGGCTCACTTGGTTGAGTATCGTCCCATGCACTGAGAGGTCACCGGTTCAATTCCCAGTCAGGGCACATGCCAGGGTTGCAGGCGGCTCCATCCGTAGGGCTGTGCAGGAGGCAGCTGATTGATGTTTCTATCTCTCTATCCCTCTCCCTTCCTCTCTCTCTCAAATCAATAAAAACTTATTTTTTTAAAAAAGGAAGTCCATGCATGACTGTATCACAATGCTTATTTGTTTTGTTTTAGCAATATTTTGACAATGGGATTTCAATATCATTGCTTGGTCCTCCTTTGTGTTTTATTTTATGTATTTAAGGGCTTTGCTCTGAGGAGGGTCCATAGGCTGCACCAGATGCCAAAGGGACCCATGATACAGAAAAGAGGAAGAGACTGTGTCTTGAAGGAAGTCTGGCCCCAGGGGGAGAGAACGGCTTCAGGAAAAATGCAGCAATGGGTGACTCCAGAAACAAACTGAGTCAGAACAGAAGGCACTCAAGAAGTAAGATACCACACATGAGAAGAACAGAGCTAAGTGAACTAACCGCTCCTCAGAAAAGCAAGAAAACATCCAGCAGAACTCCAAATAGTGTAGCTCTTCATACCCAGGAAGAGTTTTGGAATAATCTGAGGCAGAAGAGCCCAAGCAGCAATTTCATGGTAAAGGTTAAAAAACACAACAGTGCAGGCGATAGATTATTACATTAACTAGAGGCTGGTGCATGAAATTCGTGCATGGGTAGGGTCCCTAGGCCTGGCCGGCGATCAGAGCCGATCTGTGGGGCAACTGGTGGGGTGATCAGGGGCCCCTGCTGGCACCCGCCTTGGCTGGCCTGGGGCCTTGGGCTGGGGGCAGCTCCTGCATTGAGTGTCTGCCCCTTGGTGGTCAGTGTGCGTCATAGCAGCGACCAGTTCCACCATTCAGTCGATTTGCATATTAGGCTTTTATTATATAGGATGGTTTGCAATATAGGAACTCGAGACTTTGCAAATAAAAATATTGGATAACCAGTTACATTTTAATTTCAGATAGGCAAAGAGTACAACTTTAGTATACCAGTAGGCATGTCCCAAATATTGCATAGAACATGCTTATACTAAAAAGATTAACAGTGCGAGTATTTTTAATGTATTTCACATGGGATATACTTATACTAAGATAAAAATTGTTCTTCATTTCTCTTACATTCAAATTCAACTGTTTGTCATTGCAACCCTACCAATCACCCATGCCTCCCTCCAGCCACATTTCTGCATGGACTTTGGTCATATGACTTGCTTTGGCCAATGAGATGTCAACAAATGTACCACAGACCAAGGCTTGCTCAAGGCTTGTGCAATGAGGCTAATCCTCTTGGAATGCTGCTGCCACCCTGAGGTGTAGCCTCCTTAAGGATGAGATACACCACAGGGAGAGAAGCCCAGCTGACCTAGCCCCCTGCAGACCCTCCAGCTACATGCAGCCTCCTGAGGGACCCAGGGGAGCCCAAAACCACCCAGGATGCCAAACAATTGTGTTGGAAAATAACAAGTCATTGCTTTTAGGGGCAGTTTGTTATATAGCAACAGATAACTGATAGAGCACATCTTATTGTAATCCACTTCCTGAAGATTTCTATAGCACCTACTACATGCAAGTCACTAAAACAGGCAGATGAGCTACAATACAATCACTCAGATTGTTTGTTACAAATCCATATCACAGACCAGCCCCAGTGAGTCAGGAGCTTTGGAGGTAGGGATGAGTAATCTGCCTTTTTGACAAGCCTAACCTGGTGATTTTTTAAAATCCTCCATGGAGTTTGAAGATTACTTCAGTAAAGAGATACCAAATATGGGAGACTGTTCCACCCTGAAGCCATCTAGCCTGGGAGAGGAGACAGAGGGGCACCCAGAGTCCTATAATACAAGGCCAAAGGACATGACTGCCCCAAAATTAACTACAGGAAGCCAACCCTTAGGAGCCACAGAGAAGGGTGAGATTAACTGAGGGGGAAGGTTAAGAAGGCTTCATTCACAGTGGAGAAAGCTTTAGAGTTAGACATTATGGAGTGAGTATGGATAAGTTCGGGGTAAGAGAAAAGTGCCAAACCAATATGGGGGCAGCCCCACACCTGGGTTTTGGTGTCAGCTAATAATAGCTACCATTTGGTGTGCAACTACTATTTGTAAGGGAATGATCTTGTGAATCTTCACCCAAAAACTTCAGGACAGGTACTATGATCCCATTTTAAGAGTCTCAGAAAGGACATGTCACTTGCCTAAGGACACAGAGCCAGGAGTTGGTAAAGTGAGGATTTAGTACCTGTCTGCCCGACTCTATGGATCTGGTACTTTTCACGGTGTCCCTTCTCCACATGTCATCGAGCCAGCTCACCCTCCTTAGCCTCCATTTCCTCATCTACGAGGGGGGAAGATCAGATGAAGGGGCACACAAGATGATTTCCGAGGCCCCATTATTGGAGCCTATTCCACTCCACTTTAGATAACGGTTGTACTTGTTGGGTGGGGGAGGGGTACAGCAACTGAAGGAGTGGATCTCAGTCCTTGGGGATCATTGCTAAGGTCCTGTCGACTTGGGTCGCTATAGTAAAATATCACAAACCGGGAGGCCTATGAACAACAGACACTTACTTCTCACAATTCTGGAGGCTGTGAGTTCAAGATCAAGGTGCAACATGTTCAGGTTCTAATGAGAGTCCTCTTCCAGGTGCAGACTGACAAGTTCTTGCTGTACCCTCACCTGGTAGACAGAGGAAAGAAGCAAACTCTCTGATGACTCTGAATAGGGCACTGATCCCACCATGGGCGCTCTGCCCTCATGACCTCATCTAACCCTAATCACCTCCCAAAGGCTCCACCTCCTAATACCAGCACACTGGGGGGCAAGGTTTCAACATGTGAATCTGGGGGCAGGACACAAACATTCACTCCATAACAGAACCCAACCCAGATATACCCGTCACCAACCATCTGCCTGTCACTTCCAGTAACTGCAGCTCTAAAGACTCTATTTGCCTCCTTCTCAAGGAAGAGAATGAGGAGGAAAGATCGGATGAAGGGAAGGAAGCAGGTTAGGTAATAATTGAATAATTATTTGTGAATAAGTGAATGACTGAATGAATGATTGGATGAATAATAAGTCAATCTATGTATATAAAAGCCTAAGCGACTGTCCAACCATTCAACTGTCCAACCGGTAGCTATGATGCGCAATGACCACCAGGAGGCAGACACTCAACGCAGGAGCTACTGAACTGCGGTGACTTGGCAGCTGCAGTTCTCGGGTGATGCACCTGGAACCAGAGAGGAGGGAGCCCGATTCCGGAGTACATCACCCGAGAACTGCCTTCTTGCAATCCAGGACCCCTCGGGGGATGTTGGAGAGCTGGTTTCGGCCTGATTCCCGCAGGCCAGGCTGAAGGACCCCACTGGTGCACGAATCCATGCACCGGGCCTCTAGTGAATGAGTAATAGGGAACCAGATGGTTGAGGAAAGTCTGATTAAATGGCCTCCAATTCCTCAGTTAAATTAAGAGGAATATCAAGTATTTGAGAACAAGGCCGAGTGTGGAAATGTGTGCTCCAGAGAAAAGCAGAGACACACATGGACTAAGGCCAGAATAAGCAAAGCAGGAATGTGTGACCAGACCAGCCTTCAAGCTTTGGCCTTAGCCAGCCCAGGAGGAAGGGTGGATGCTCAGGGAGGACCCAACTACAGGCGAGAATGGTGCAGAGCCCTGGGCAGTGACAGGGTGACAGAGCCCACACCAGCTCGCCAGGGGAAACGCCGGGTAGAAACTTGCAACACTCGTGCACAAAGTTCTCCCAAAGTGAAAAGCCACTCACTGGTGATGAAGTAAACGGGGAGCTTTCACTGCTCAAGGTCAGCGAGGGCATTTGGATGCCTGGCTCCTGCCAGGGGAATCCTGGGATTCTGAAGCCTGCAGGTCAAGAACATGAGCCGATGCTGAGAGCCCTTCATTCTGCACTAAATTAAGTCCATTCCAATCACTTAATTAACTCTTCTGAAGTTTTCTCACTTTGAAGAGGAAAAGAATCACTTCTATTTTATTCTCATTTCTGAGAATTAGACTAGGCTCTAAGACGGTGCAGATAAGCACTTTGAAAATTACAGAGTGTTTTTAAAATGCAAGAGATCACTTTGCTAAGCAAGGAGATCTGCCTGGGAGGGAAGAAAATGAACCAACGTTGATACGCCAAGCACCCTACTGGGCACTTCATCATCATCAAATCATGCAATTGGCATCACAGCCTAAAAGCTGTCTTGTCTCCATTTTGCAGATTGGGAAACTGAGCCCAGCAGGATCCAGCCAAGGAGAGACGGAGCCCCGGGTCCAAGGCCTGGCAGGGAGCTTGCCTCTGGGACCGTGAGTTATTGTTCCACTCCCCCTGTCAAGGTGCAATTCAGAGAACCCACTTCTTCACATACTTGCCTCTCTAATGTACCATTTCCATTGGCAATGCCCATCCTATTTATTGAATACTAGAGGCCCAGTGCACAAAAATTTGTGCACTTGGGGGGTCCCTCAGCCCAGCCTATGCCCTCTTGCAGTCTGGGACCCCTTGGAGGATGTCCACCTGCTGGCTTAGGCCTACTCCCTGGGGGGATCGGGCCCAAGCTGGCAGTCAGACATCCCTCTGGCAGCCCGGCAGCCCTCGGGGGATGTCCACTTACCAGCAGGGAGCAGACCTAAGCTGCAGTCGGACATCCTTAGTGCTCCCGCCACCACTGCTGTGCTGGCAGCCATCAGTCTGGCTTATGGCTGAGCAGAGCTCCCCCTGTGGGAGCGCACTGACCACCAGGGGACAGCTCCTGCATTGAGCATCTGCCCCCTGGTGGTCAGTGTGTGTCATAGTGACCAGTCATTCTGCTGTTAGGGTCAATTTGCATATTATCCTTTTACTATATAGGATGGGAATCCAGACTAAGACCTCACTTTTCATTCCTATTTAATACTATTGCTTCTTTCTAATTAAAGGGTCAGAGTAAGAGTTGTTATATCCAACTATGCCCCTAATTGAGGCTCTTTTCCAGTGGTAATAATAAATTATATTTACATAGAGTGTGACAAAACTTCAGACATCTCACACTGACGCATTCAACGCAAAAGCCCCGGTTCTTCCCTTTGCCCTTCTTCCCCATCTCAATGTCACCCGTGTCCACCCTACTGCTCAGGCCCTGCGGTTCGGAGGCATTTTGTTTTCCTTTCTTTCCTCCCCTCCTTGTTTCCCATCCAACCCCGAGTCCCAAATTCTTTCATGTTCTCCATCCTCACTGCCAGCAACACATCCCACCATCTCTCACTTAGCTCACTGCCAAGGCGTTCTAACTGGTCCCCCATTTCCAGTCTCACCCCACTCTGATTCATTCCCACATGTAGCCCGAACCCCGTTCTTAAAGCATATAAGTCATTTCCCTGCTTACATCAGATAAATGGTGTAATGGAACTCTCTGTATTATCTTTGCAACTCTAAATCTAAAATTATTTCAAAAAACATTTTATTTATTTATTTTTTTTATCTTCCAGAGATTTCCTTTTGACTTGGCAGTTCTTGTCGCCTTCTCTGGCTCCTCCTGCTCCATTCACTGTGGCTTCCTCTCCATTCCCAGAAAACAGCAAGCTTCAGAGTCCCTCCTGACCTTCGGGACTTAGCACGGGCACCTTTTCCTCTGGGAGCTTCTTCCTCTGTTCTCCATGTTGCTTCTCTTGAGTCCTCGGGTCTCCTTGCTCAGAGATGCTCCCATGACTCCCATCCACAGCTGTTCCCTGTCCGGCCCTGCTTGCCCCTGGCTGTGGCTTCCCCGAGGGCAGAGACCTTGTCTGTCTCCTCAGCCTCTCATCCCCAGCCTCTAGCTCATTGTCTGGTTCAGGGAACATGCTCAGTATGAGTTTTCCTCTCCCTCGTCTTGAAAGGCAATTGCAGATAAGTGGTTGGTGTGCACTATGCTCTCTATCTCATTGCAGAACTTCCTTCACAGGAGCACAGCCCTTGGGACCTCAAGAAACGTGTTCACTGGGGTATCGTGAAAAATAGAAAATTTTAGAATTTATATTCCTACCCTACAAGAGAACAGACATTTTGAACAAGGTTAATAAGAAGAATGAGAAAAACACTTTCCTGCACATTGTCTGGTTCTGGTTCCATTTCAATCCTCCCCCATCACAGCCTATAAGAAGAATATAGAAAACATGATACTGAGAGATGGAAGAAAGCAGCCTGCCACGGTGACCTTCACCCCTAATTCAGGTAAGTGTGTCTCAGGAGACCATTCTTCTGTCATCCCCTTGAAAGCTTTTGATGTCATGTGACCCTCTGCTCAGCATTTTAGTGCTTAGATTCCCCGTGCCCCTTACCCCATATCCTAGTTCAGTGCATCAGGCAAATATCAGAGTTGGGGGTTTTTTTTGTACATATTTGATACGTACAAAGATGTTACATATCACCATGGGCAAGGGGCAGCCTTAAAAACAGAGCACACATCACGGTTGTGTTGAGTGAGTAAGAAAATGTGATACAAATGGCTGTCATTGTTGACCACTATACCGCATACCAGGCACGAAGTGTTTGGTGGGAAGGGTTTGTCTTATCTCATTTGAATTGTCCATATTGTTTTGTTCAATCATGTTGCCCACAGGCCTAGGTTAGACACCAAGTGGTTTACATAGTTTCCTAGAAATGAATGAACAATTTGGACAGATATTGTACATACCCCCATTTTATAGATGAAGATCCAGAGGCTTGGAGATACTGATTTCTTCAACATGACACAGCAGAAAGTGGGGAATCTGGATCAACCCACGTCTAGTCTGAGCTTCCCCTGTGCTTTCCAACTATAACAACTCATCATCACAGCCCCCTGTTCCAGCCCAAAAGTTACTTTGGTTGCAGGTCCATAATATTGCTTAACTCCAAAGCACAAATGCTGACTGGGCCCCAGATCCAAGGACCTTGTCCCAGCCAGTGCCTCCCTCCTGGCTTTCTAGATGATTGGACTTGCACGCCGCTCTGAATGAAAGAACAAAGAAACCTTTCTTCAAAGTGACATTTGCCCTTTAAATGTGAAAGTCGTCTGACACCGTGTTTCTTTCATTAGGTCGGGGTTGCTGACTTCCCACTTACTTTTTCAGTCAGGAGATGCACAGCGGATACGCTGGGTGAGAAGGTCCAGCTCAGCTTTGCTGATGGAAACACTGGTCTGATGGGTGTCCTCGCCAGGCTGCTGGGTGGAGTGCGGAGTCTTAAACTGCTCTGCCATTCCCCAAGGCTTCCAATCTTCCTACGGGAAACAAGAAGCCACGGGGGAGGGGGGGGGGGGACTCTTTCCCGAAACACAGCTGCTACATGAGAGAAGAATTTTACCAACTGCTGTGAAAATCAGCAGGAATATGGGGAAGTCCTGTGCATTGGGGGGGGAGGGTGGGTGTCCCCTGTAGGTCACTTTTCTCTGTTTCCCCACTTTTATTTTTAGTCTGTAAGATAAAGTAATTGAGTTAGATGCTCTGGGAGTTTCTGTCTAGCTCTAACATTTTCTACTTGGAATTAAATGTCTCCATGATAATATCTAGAACATCAGAAGGTGTGTCTTATTAAATGTACTTATAATAATGAGTGTGTCCATCACTTACCTAGGTGAGTTATCTAATTAGGTTAGCTTTTCTCCTAATTTTGACACCTTATTTCAGTTACTAAATTCCCTTGATTCAATCCCCGCCCTGCCAGCTACCAGCTTGGAGCCTTGGACGTAGTCTCACTTCATAAATCTGTTATTTTTTCAGGAGATATTTGATAGAATAAACAAATGTGTCTGTTAAAGGTGATAAAACAGGACATAGTTCCTGGGCTAGCCTTCAGTTCTTTTCAACTCTCTCTTCCATCTGCTCTCCTGTTCTTAGAGCTAAAAGGACTTAGGTCTCCAGTGACCTTTTTGAAATAAGATAAAAAGAAGGTCTTCATTCTCCTAACACCAACGTTCCCCCTTGGAAGCTTGGGGTTGGTTTGGAAGATACTCAAGACTTAGCAGGCACTCTCCCTTCCCACCTCCCCGCACGCACAGCTGGACTCCAGAAACCATGGGACTTTCATCTACCATAACCTGAAACCATGATCATTACTAATTTTGCAGACATCATATTTACATTTTCAAATCTGATCCACTACAACTTTCAATCCCCCTGGATGGCAGACCCAACCTTCTAC
>NW_005371579.1:1015972-1019580 GCF_000412655.1 Myotis brandtii
GGGGGGGGGGGGACCTAGGCAAGAAGGTCAAATGGGACGTCAGAGCTCTTGATAAAAACAATGATGATAAAGACTATTTATTTCAATCTCTCACAATTAATTTTCACAACAAACCTTTGTATAAACAGTATAATTCTGTTGAATTTCCAATGAGAAAAGTGAGGTTCAGAGAGATTAATCCTCTTTCCCGAAGTCACACAGCTGCTACATGAGAGAAGAATTTTACCAACTGCTGTGAAAATCAGCAGGAATATGGGGAAGTCCTGTGCATTGGGGGGTGAGGGTGGGTGTCCCCTGTAGGTCACTTTTCTCTGTTTCCCCACTTTTATTTTTAGTCTGTAAGATAAAGTAATTGAGTTAGATGCTCTGGGAGTTTCTGTCTAGCTCTAACATTTTCTACTTGGAATTAAATGTCTCCATGATAATATCTAGAACATCAGAAGGTGTGTCTTATTAAATGTACTTATAATAATGAGTGTGTCCATCACTTACCTAGGTGAGTTATCTAATTAGGTTAGCTTTTCTCCTAATTTTGACACCTTATTTCAGTTACTAAATTCCCTTGATTCAATCCCCGCCCTGCCAGCTACCAGCTTGGAGCCTTGGACGTAGTCTCACTTCATAAATCTGTTATTTTTTCAGGAGATATTTGATAGAATAAACAAATGTGTCTGTTAAAGGTGATAAAACAGGACATAGTTCCTGGGCTAGCCTTCAGTTCTTTTCAACTCTCTCTTCCATCTGCTCTCCTGTTCTTAGAGCTAAAAGGACTTAGGTCTCCAGTGACCTTTTTGAAATAAGATAAAAAGAAGGTCTTCATTCTCCTAACACCAACGTTCCCCCTTGGAAGCTTGGGGTTGGTTTGGAAGATACTCAAGACTTAGCAGGCACTCTCCCTTCCCACCTCCCCGCACGCACAGCTGGACTCCAGAAACCATGGGACTTTCATCTACCATAACCTGAAACCATGATCATTACTAATTTTGCAGACATCATATTTACATTTTCAAATCTGATCCACTACAACTTTCAATCCCCCTGGATGGCAGACCCAACCTTCTACCGTTTTTCTTAACTACAAGTCAAGTTTCTACCATACCTTCTTCCAACCACCTGAAAGCCCACCACAAGCATCCTTCTAATCAAGTCCTGCTATAAAGCTAAAACCAACTAATGCCAGACCACTTCCCAAATCTACAAAAATGGTAGGCAGACAAAACAATGAGCCTTATGACTGGATCAAGTCCAGGAGAGAGAGAGAGACAATAAAAGATCATTGCTCCTACAGCACCATTGTCCTAAGGACTCAAACTAGGGTAAGAAGTGCAGAAAATCAGGGGTTCTGCTATTCAGAGCTCATATGAATGCAGAAAGATAAGCCCAAACAAACTCAATAATTAGTGTATAAAAAAGGTACAAAGAAAAAGAATGTGAAATCAACCATGTGCATCAAAGTCCTTTTTTTGTTTGTTCCTTACCTTCCAGTTTCTAAATACATTCCATGGCAATGATGACAGCCAAAACATAGCGTAATAGTGTCAAACACCTCTACAGGTGTTAAATAGACGTAGCAAAGGCACTAAAAAGGAGCAGAAAACAGAAGCTCTTACTCATTACCTTCTCCAAACATCATCAAATCAACAGACCACAAAAGAAAGGTCAGTGTTTTTGTGGTTTTTTTTAACAGCCCACTTAGGCTCTGGCGTTAACCCGTTGTGTTCTGGAAGCTAGAGAAGCACTGAGCAGTCTTCCAAAGGGAAGGTGGGCTGGCTAGGAACACTGGCTTGGCCAGGGTTAATCTCCAACATCAGACATGATAGCAGCTCCGGTGTGGGGGGTGGGGGGAGAATGAAGTCTGAGATGGCTCCAGAGAGCCATCTGTCTTCCAAAGCCCCAGCATATACTTCCTACAAAAAGAAATGTGTGTCATACCTGAAAGAAGACTGAACTGGTTCATTGCTTTGGGGATGGGAAGGCTTGGAAGACGTAGGATTCTGATTTATCAAGATCTGATCCTGTTAGTGAGGACTTTTGACTACGGTTCTCTGACTGCTCCCTGAAAAATCATGTCACAAATGCTTTCCCTTGACTCTAATATCTCCTCAACCTTCATTCCTTCCTCTCTAAGCCCAGTTCCTTGTGAAACCAGGGTCCATTAGGAGAGATTGACACTAGTAAAAAAGGCTTATTCCAATAGGCATAAACTGAAACTAAAGAGGAGAAAGCATGGCATCATTAAACACACCTGCTTTGGGATCATAGGCAGCAGCAATATGACCTTGACCAAAGGACTTGACCTTTCAGAAACTGGTTTTCATCGCCTATAGAACGGAAATCAAAATACTAGCCTGAAGGGCAAATGTGAGTCTCCAGTACCGTGATGTCTGGACAGCACTCAGCATGGGATAAGCAAACACTGAGTGGAATTACTCTTGGAAGTGAGCCAGGAGGGATAGAAACAGAAGGAAGTAGGACTCCGAAACGGGGCAGAACACCAGCCCTGTAGATCCTCTAGACCTGGCACAAGTCTGGAGCTGTGAACACCCCGACGTGAAGAAGAAAATGAGAGTGGTTTTCTGTTGGGTCTTCCATGATCTAGAGAAGAACCCCCTTCCCCAACCTTCTTATTTCTGCACATAAATGCCCAGTGGCACAGACCTTGGCACATGGAAGATGCTCAATGAATGTTTGAATGAATACATGAATAAATCAACTCAAAATCAACAGAGCTAAATCATAATATCACATACCTCTACAGTGTTTACTAAATGCCAGGTCTACATAGCACAGACTTCAAACAGATTAGCTCATTTGGTCCTCACATCAGCTCTGCCAGGAACATCCTGCTAGCATGCTTATCTTAGAGATGATGAAAATAAGACACAGAAGAGGGTACTGAGTTCCCCAATTCAACACCTAACACGCGGAAGAGCTGAATTTTGAACCCAGGCAGCCTGGCTTCGGATTCCATGCACTCAAACCGAGATGTATCACCTACCTCAAAAAAGAAATTTGCTCATTTAAAACACCCAACAATTCATGCTTATTTGGGGAAAACTGGAATGGACAGAATATTAATCTTTTGCCTTACTTCCTTCCAGGCTTTTTTTCTATCCTTATCTAAGCAGATATGACCACATCTTCCCTACAAAGTTAACGGGGGGCTCGCTTTCAAAGGGACTGGTTGCTTAATTAACTCCACTATGAATCGCTTTGTAAAGAATTTTTGCAAAGCGAGAATCAAAAACATATCTATTACTTGCAAGTAATGGTGCCCAATCCAAAAGTAATGGAGGCCCTTCCAGCCTGTGGGCACAGGGACTCTGACAGAGCTTTCTTCCCCGATTTTGCATCTGGAATGTGGAAGCTGCTGATGCTAACGCCTAGACCAGCTGTGGGCAAACTACGGCCCGAGGGCCGGATCCGGCCCGTTTGAAATGAATAAAAATTAAAAAAAAAAAAGACCGTACCCTTTTATGTAATGATGTTTACTTTGAATTTATATTAGTTCACACAAACACTCCATCCATGCTTTTGTTCCGGCCCTCCGGTCCAGTTTAAGAACCCATTGTGGCCCTCAAGTCAAAAAGTTTGCCCACCCCTGTAAC
>NW_005371579.1:1019680-1041291 GCF_000412655.1 Myotis brandtii
GGGCCGGATTCGGCCCGTTTGAAATGAATAAAACTAAAAAAAAAAAGACCGTACCCTTTTATGTAATGATGTTTACTTTGAATTTATATTAGTTCACACAAAACACTCCATCATGCTTTTGTTCCGGCCCTCCGGTCCAGTTTAAGAACCCATTGTGGCCCTCGAGTCAAAAAGTTTGCCCACCCCTGGCCTAGACCCTGACTGTCTATGCTCAAGAACAGGCCATTCCCGGCCCCCAACCCCCCATCTCCAGCATGACTGTCCCTTCTACAATCTGATCAATATCTTCTCCCCCCCGCCCCCCGCCACACACACCTCCCAGCGAGGAGTCTATTTGGACAAAGGCTATAAAACACAGCAGGGGACAAGTAGGTACTTGTTTTTTGTTCCCTTTGAGCTCTTGCTAGTTTATTCCTCTGGGGCCTGTGAGTTACAATCTACGGAAAGTCGAGTCTGTGCTTTTCAAGAGCAGTTAATAAAGTGTTACACCTGGACCCCAACGTGCTCTGCCCATTGCTGCTATCTACACACAGTGTTTATTCAGCCTCCCCACACGTTGAAAAGAATATACCAAGTGTGAGAGCTGGTAGCCTTTATTTCCCCTTGATATCGACCTGCAATATCCAAGTCAGCCCCCTTATTTCACAGCATGACTTCCCTTAGCAATGTATGGGCCTTTGGTTTGAATACAAATTTGTGAACTTTCCCTTTTCTTACAAGATTGCAATTTCTGAGGATAGGACCCACGATGTTCTGTTTCTAAAAGGTTTCCAAAATATATCTGATGGTCAGTCATGTTGGGAATCAGTGAACTAAGTCAGGGTAAACTCAAAAAATACTGGTAACTATATTTCAATTGAAGTTTTAGCTTTCTGTCTGGTATATTAATTAAGATACAACTCAATAATAAAAAGACAAATTACCTGATTAAAAATGGGCAAAGGCCCTGGCCTGTGTTTCTCAATGGTTAGAGCATCACACCTCACACAGAAGGGTCAAGAGTTCAATTCCCTGTCAAGAGCACATACCTGGGTTGCAATTTAGAGCCCTGGCCCTGGTCTGGACATGGATGGGAGGCAACCATTTGATGTGTCTCTCTCACAGCTATGTTTCTCTCTCTCTCTCTCCTCTCTCTCTCTCTTTCTCTCTCTCTCTCTCTCTCTCCCTCCCTCCCTCCCTTCCATTCTCTCTAAAAATAATCAATGGAAAACATATCCTTGGGTGACGATTAACAACAACAACAAAAATGGGCAAAGAATCTGAACAGACATTTCTACGAAGATTATATACAAACTAGAGGCCCGGTGCACGAAATTCGTGCATGGGGCAGGGGGTGTCCCTCAGCCCGTCCTGCACCCTCTCCAATATGGAACCCTTCGGGGGATATCCGACTGCCAAGCAGATGCAGTCTTTTCCTTTGCCTAGATATGCTAACTATCCCAAAATGCAGTGTCTTACAGTGGTAAGCATTTCTTTAGCTCAAAAATCTGTGGATCTCCTGGGTGGTGCTGCTGGGCTGAGCTGAGCTGGACTTGGCTGATCTTGGCAGGGCTCATTCAAAAGTTAGTCAGCTGGCCATCAAACTGGGAGTTGATTAGTCTGGGATGGTCTCAGAATCTCTCCTTGCACAATGGGCTAGCCCAGCTTTGTTCACATGGAGATACTGGGGTTCTTAGATAATAAATGGAATCCTGCCAGACCTCCTGAGCCCTAGGCTGACATTGGCACACAGACACTTCCACTATGTTTAATTGTCCAAAGCAGGTCATAAAAGCCAGCTGAGATTCCAGGAGGGGAGGAGGTTGCTGGAAAAATCACATTGCAAAAAGGCAAGAATATGCAGCTGTAAAAAAGGATTTCTTACCCTTTGCAACAGCATGAATGGACTTGGAGAGTACTATGCTGAGTGAAATAAGCCAAACAGAGAAAGACAAATATCACATGAGCTCACTTATAAGTGGAATCTAATGAACATAATAAACTAATGAACAAAATAGGTCCAAAGGCATGGAACAGACTTGCATATCTCAGGGGGAAGTGGGGGGAGACGGGAAGAATTAACCAAAAAACTCATATACATATATGCATAAACCATGGACACACACAATAGTGTGGTGAAGGCCTGGGGTGGGGCAGAGTTGGGAGGGGGGGGTAAAGAGGGAGAAATTGGGGGGCATCCATAATACTGTCAACAATAAAATAAAATACATTTTTAAAGACAAGAATACACAAAGCAGTAAAGAATTGAGGCAATTTTATAACCAATCTATCCCACAGTCTTTGGAACAATAAATCTTGCATTTAATTTCACAATAATTACTCATTTCTCAGGTTGCTTTGGGCACATTGTTTCTTCTTGCAAAAGA
The DNA here is from genome assembly GCF_000412655.1 of Myotis brandtii. NCBI lineage: Eukaryota > Metazoa > Chordata > Mammalia > Chiroptera > Vespertilionidae > Myotis > Myotis brandtii. The sequence continues at coordinate 1,022,047 of NW_005371579.1, forward strand.
GAGGCATACTTGACCTTCAATCAGATTTCTGAGATGAAATCAGATTTTAAACTTCTGTAGGCTACTTATTTCAAGAAAAAAATTAAGGTTAAATACAAAGAGGGTATTCCACAGTTATTAGCAATACGCATCTTATGATCCATGGATATAAATTAGGCAGAGTTCAAACTACCACACACTGGAGAGACCTGAGATTTCTGAGAATTAAAAACCGATTTAGGTAATACCTTCCATGGAATGAAAGCAGAATGTAGGAAATTCCCTCATATCCAGGGAGATTCACCCATTCTAACCCAGTAGATTTTTTTGTGACCCTGTGTAAGACACTAGGGATATAGAATGAATAAGACCCTATCATTCCTTCTAGCAACAGGTTGAGGTAAAAATAGAAAGAGAGACTACATCCTAGAACCCAGCATATGAGAGAATTTCAAGAAGGCGGGCTAGTGAGCAGTGGCAAATGCTTCTGAGACCATTAGAGTGACAATGGGAAGGGTCCGTTGCATTTGACAAAGCTCCTTCCTTCTGTAAATATGAGTTGAGAAGGTACGAAAGGCTAGACCCTCTGTTGAAGACTAGGACACAGAATTAGGCTTCTTGGTCTCCAAAAACAGACTAGTGGGGGATAACAGACACCAAAAAGAACAATCGGGTGTGAACAATGTTTTGATGGAGGTTACCGGTCTCCTTACAGGCTGCGCTTTCAGTGAGAAGAAAAAGCAAAAGGGAGAGGGCTGGGTAATGAGAGAGAGAGAAAGGAATGAGAGTAATCGAAGAGAAGAGGACACCAGAGAGCGGCTGAGGGAAAGGCTGAGTTCTGGGAAGTTTTGGGCTTGTTTTGTCTTTTTTTATTATTATTGTTGACAGTATTACAAATGTCCCCCATTTTTCTCCCCGTGGCCCCCCTCCACCCAGTCCCCACCCCACCTCAGGCCTTCACCACACGATTGTTTGTGCCCATGGGCAATGCATATATGCCTATAAGTTCTTTGGTTAATTTCTGCCCACCCCCCCCTTCCCTCTGAGAGCCATCAGTCTGTTCCCTGCATCCAGGTCTCTGGACCCATTTCATGTGTCAGTTTATTTTGTTCATTAGATTTCACATATAAGTGAAATTGTCTTTGTTTTTATTTGTGTATGAAGACCACCGAAGTAGTTTGAAGGTGACCAGAAGAACCCAATAGAAAAGAGGAACTTGAAGATGGGGTGGGGAGAGGAGAAAGCAATAGCATTGCCCCCAAAAGAAGATGAGATCCAGGACGCCAGAGGGGGCTTGTTGGGGAAGGAGTGGTGGCCACTTCCTCCTCTGAGCAGGAAGGAAAGCAGTAAGCTCGGGCGAGTGCTCTTATTTTTTTTAAACCAAATATCTGAACACAGAGAAGTCTGTGTCACGTGGGGGTCAAAGACAGGCAATCTAGGGAGATTTACTTCGGATTCAAACCTAGTGGCATCTTCAGGTATTTATAAGGTGTCCAGGGAAAACAACTGCAAACTAATTGCCACTGGGAGTTCCCAGGAGAGCTGTGGCATGTGCTTGCCTGGCTAGCTTTTTTGCAGATGCACGGGAGGGAACTTGAGAGAAATCGCAGCAGCGGATCTCATTTTCTTGGTGGGGTTAGAATAAGGTCGTCTGCGGAGAGGGAAGCATGGGACTTTGAGAGAGAGGCCAGGACTTAGACCAACTGCCACAAAGACGGGAAAGGGTGCCAAGCAGGAGTCGTCCCCCAAGTTACCGGGAGCTGCCGCAGAGGGGTTATACATTCTGGGAGAGATGCTGAGGAGGTCATGCTGGTTTATGGGAAGCCTAATTAAGAAAGTTAATCAGATGCTAAATTATCCCAATGAATTCCATGCGTCCTAACGCTAAAGAGTTATGTATGGAAGGCTGCCTGCTGCTTTGGCTCTTGTACGCTGCCAGCTCTCCTCTATGACTGCAGATAATTGTGTCAGCTCCATGGCGTGTCTCTGTAGATAAAGGGGCAGGGCGTGTCACATTTCCCCTGGGTGCCACTTGTCCCTAGGCCTGCTCGTTGCCTTTAAAACAGTAGCAGTTGTGGTTGTGCCTCTCAGGACAGCACAGCCAGACATGAAGGCTACCAAGCCCTGGATGGCATGAGGGTAGCGTGTGCACCATCCTAACCCCTGATGGTGCATCCTCTCCACCCCCAAAACATCAGCTCCAGTGCCTCTCATTAAAATGCACTTTCTTATTTGCTGGGAGCCCAGATAGTTGAGGGAGATAGTTGACACTTCCAAATTTTTCTTTTTTAACAGTGCAAATTACAGTAACTGTACTGCAAGAGAATTGCTGACTACTTGCAATCATAATCTTGAGGTAGTAAAAAAAAAAAATCCCAGCTGGGTTTTGGAGTTAGACAGTTCTGGGATAGAAAACCAGCTCTGTGAGCTGAGTCCTGTAAGTTCTCTGAGCCTCTGTTTCATTCTCTGCATTGTTGTGCTAACTCTATACACAAATGTGTGTGCAGAGGGCATGGACAGATAGACAATAGAAAGATGGATGATTGATAGAGATTGGCAGAGAGGCAGATACATAATAGAGATGATGATAGATAGATAGAAAGATAGATAGATAGATAGATAGATAGATAGAGAAAGAGAGGGGAAAAGAAAAAAGTACATGTTGTTCAAGGCATCTTTTATAATAAAAGCCTAATATGTAAATTGTCCCCTCAACCGGGAGTTCGACCAGGAGTTTGACCAGGGGCCAGGGCTGGCAGCAGGCGGCGGCCACCATAGACGGCCGGGGGGAGGGAGGCACCCCCGGCCGGCAGCCACTAGAGACCCTACCCATGCACGAATTTCATGCACTGGTACTAGATAAGAGCACAGGCTTTGGAGTGAGACTATCTAAATTAAATCCACGATGTTTCAGTTACTAGCTATGGTAATTTGGACAAGGTCTGCCTCATAGGATGGTTGTAGGGATTAAATTTAATAATGCTATGCTCAGCTGGTGTGGCTCGGTGGCTGAGCACTAACCCATGAGCCAGGAGATTTTGGTTCAATTTCTGGTTAGGGCACAAGTCCTGTTCTTGGACTTGATCCACAGTAGCGGGTATGCAGGAGGCAGCCAGTCAATGATTCTCTTTCATCATTGATGTTTTTTTCTCTCTCTGAAATCAATAAAAACATATTAAATAATCCTATAAAATCCCTAGCACATAGCCATATTAATAACCAATAGTTATTGCATGCTTATTATATGTCAGCTACCATGCTAAGTAATTGATATACAGTAACCTCCTTAGCTCTCCCATCACCATGAGGAGGTTTTGTCCCCATTTTCAGATGGCAGGATGGCCATGTAGGGAGGTCTATGCATTGCCCAGTCCTGGGACTGCCATCCACAAGGACTCGATGGGGCTGGGGCTGTAGGGAAATTAATTAACTTGCCCAAGGTTATATGAGAAGCAAGTAATAGATCAATTACTTGAATCCAGGTTTGCTTGACATCTAAATATGTGCTTCTAACCCCTAAACCAGTGATGGCGAACCTTTTGAGCTCAGCGTGTCAGCATTTTGAAAAACCCTAACTTAGCTCTGGTGCCGTGTCACATATAGAAATTTTTTGATATTTGCAGCCACAGTAAAGCAAAGACTTATATTTTTGATATTTATTTTATATATTTAAATGTCATTTAACAAAGAAAAATCAACCAAAAAAATGAGTTTGCATGTCACCTCTGACACGCGTGTCATAGGTTCGCCATCACTGCCCTAAACACACTCTACCCTAAGTACTTACGTTACCCAAATCAAGCTGGATGAAAAATCAGTTTAGTGTTTAGATGGGCAGAGAAAAGAGTCGGGGGGATGAACCATTGGAAAGATTATCTTGAGATGTCTCTGTTTCTTCTCTGACCCTCTGTCTCAGGCACTGCACACATCCCGTAAGCAAGCCTGCAGAGCCAGCTGACACGGGACTTAAAATCTTTCTGCACTTGATCTCTTGTTGTCCCCTATTCTCAATTGACTGGGTTTGGTTGTCTTTTGCTCATCCATTTGCAAATGCCTCTTATTTCCCTACCAGCAGCGATTGGACACTCTTGCCTCTTTGTTCGTTTGTGTTTGTTGAAAGGGTGGGAAGCCAATTTAAGTCGTAGCCCTAGGAAATCTTAATCGGGAAGTTGGTGTGCTGCTCTCTTCCTCCCACTCTGACAAATCCCCCGGCGCAGCCTCAGCACAGTGACAGGACAGTGAGATGCCTCTCAGCATTTAGGAAGCCTCGCCTGGAATAGACAGTGGAGGCACCAGTACGCCTTCAGGTTCCTGCTCACTCGAGATGTGCCCGAATCTCATCCCAGCCTGCTCGTTCATCAGTGACTTCTGTCTTTTGCTCATCCATTTGCAAATGACTCTTATTTCCCAACCAGCAGCTATTGGACACTCTTGCCTCTTTGTTCATTCCTGTTTGTTGAAGGGGTGGGAAGCCAATTTAAGTCGTAGTCCTAGGAAATCTTAATCGGGAAGTTGGTGTGCTGCTCTCTTCCTCCCGCTCTAACAAATCCCCCGGCACAGCCTCAGCACAGCAACAGGACAGTGAGATGCCTCTCAGCATTTAGGAAACCTCACCTGGAATAGACAGTGGCTTCTCTGAAATCAATACATATTTTTTTTCAAAAGAGCAGCGTGGCTCAAACATCTGAGCAACACTTCTGTCCGTGGTCCTGAAAACTTAATGGCTTGGAAGCATCCTTCTTTGTTTCTTTTAATACCACTGACCCTCTGCCCAGTCTCTGAGGAATGCAAAATACCGTGCCTTGATTTGTCTGTCTTGCAAACATTTCTGATAGGCAAAGCTTAGTGTTAAGAATGCAATATTTTGACCCATGCCTGACAGTGTTTACATAAGGTATTCTTAAATAAATTATTCCTTTATGTTTTTAATATTTGATGGTGAGTTTAAAATTGCCAGATCTCGATGGATACATTGAAATCACAATGTGGCAGTTTTATTTTTAAATGTCACTGTTTATAATTCACTGAAAGTGACATCCATGGCAATTACGTAAACTTCAGATGACAATTTAAGATATCCGTTCAAAAACTTCCAAGAAAGCATATTACTTTTCAAAATTGTGTTTAGATGTAATAAGAAAAAACATTTGGAGACTGCTATTAAGCCAAAGAGATATGACAGAAGAAAAATCTGGAGGGACAAGACTTTTAAAGAACAATTTTTTTAAGTCTATGTTTAGTTTTAGGCATCTGCCCATCTCTGGCTATTGTGGCAAATTTGTTCATGGCCTGGAGATAACCCTCAGGAAAGCAGCAGTGATAGACAATACGACACAGAACCCCACCCTGGAAGGCAGGATCACGAGCCCGAGGTCTCCATGCAGATATGACAACTTATAGTTAAGATATTTTGTTTCAAGAAACGCACTCTGTGGAAAGAACAAGGGAGGGAACTTCTTGAAAGCTGGAGGACACATGAATAAGTGACAAGTGACTTATCAGATCGGAAAAGCCAATTCATCTGCTAGAAGTAGGGAAATATAAGGACCAACCTCATTGGATAAGAGAACCCTGAGAAGGCTCCGAAATTGGTGGCATCAGATAGATACTTTACAAGTAGGAGACAAGGAGATCAAAGGAAGAAATACTGTAAAAATCCTGCTTAAGCTTTCAGATGTACAGAACCCACTCTACACAATTGAGTGATTGCCCTCCACCTCAAAAAAAAGACAAAAGGTTAATTTCTCTAGAGAGGGTCTCTGGCCTTGGGGATATCAGTTTTCAGATGTACAGAACCCACTCCACACAGTTGAGTGATTTCCTTCCACCTCAAAAAAACAACAACAAAACAAAAGGTTCATTTCTCTAGAGAGGGTCTCTGGCCTTGGGGATATCAGATCCACCTGAGGGCAGGGTTGCAAAACTAATAACAGAAGAACTGAAACAGGATCACTTCTTCTGTGTTCTATGGGCCACAGCAAGTCACAAAACCAGCCCAACTTTGACATCTAAGGAGATAGAGCTAGAAGGAGCCAGGAAGTCACACTGTTAAGGGCATAGACACGGGGAAGGATGGAGAATTGGGGGAGCATTTCTGCCATCACTCTGCCATGAGGAATTTTCAGACACAGCTTTGTCTGAAGCAAAACAATTCCTTTACCAGCAGTGACCAAGAGAGAAATTTGCTTGATGATTATAGATGCTGATAAAGATGATGATGACAAAGATGATGAAGATGATGATGATGATGAAAGTAACACTTATGACAAGTGTTCTTCACAATAAATCAATGAGGTAGATACTCTTGTAATCTTCATTTTACAGATATGAACATTTCGTCTTCAAGTGGGGCAGTCATCTACTACGGTATTACGTAGCAAACTTAGAAACACACACAGAGTCACCACATGGAGTGCTGGCCACCTGGCGGGGGCCCAGCTGCAGGGACCAGGTGCCAGAGGTCCCTCCATGGCCGGGAGCTGCAGGAGATTTCTTTGTATCCAGGGCTCCTTTGCCTAGTGCTTCTTGTTTGTTTGTTTTTTTCATTCCTCTTCATGATCCCTATCTCTGTTAAGACTATTTTCTCATATTGAATTCATAATGTTTGATAATAGAAGACTTCTTCCACTGCTTTATGGAGACATAGAGAGGATTAACAGATAATTTAATGTTTGCAAGACGCCTTGAGCACTATGGAATTAAGTATGTCGTGTGTAAATAAGGAAATAAAGGCTTTGGAGCTTAGAGACATTGGTCTTCTCTGAATTACATGCTCAGATGGTCTAAATGAATGCATGCCCACAGCCAGCCGAAAATCTGCTGATCCCACTGGACAGAGACCAGGCAGCCCTCAGGTCTGTTCCTTCACACATGGTGTTAGAAAGAAGAGGTGCACGCCAACACTCCATCGCCCGCCACATTTTCTATATATGAAGGAGTTGAAAAACAATAAAAATGCTTCTCTTAATGTTTCATAACCCATAATTCTCCCACCACACACACACACACACACACACACACGCACCTTCCTATCTTATGCATCTTTCCTCTCCCTGTCCCCACCCTCTCCCTGGAATTCCTCTACTTCTCCGGATCCAATCAGCTGGCCGGTGACTAGGCAAAGAAAGGGAAGAAAAGGGTCTGCTTTAACAGAGAGGCAAGAAGTTTGAAGCTCCTATGGCAATCTCGAGTGTATTAACATATTTTATACTGACAACCAGTTTACTGGTGCTAGCGTATCTGGCAACTGCAATTGGGCCCTCCACCCAGGCTACCCAGTCCCAGCTTCTTGAATCTCAGCTAAGTATCCCCTGTGAACCCAGCATTCGTGGAAGCTTGGGGTTCAGGGAACCTCTGGAACTCAGAATTTAGCTGAAATTACATGTGGATTTAATATGCCACTGTGGGTTGCCCTGAAACCACTCAAAACATCTCTGTGGAAAGTGCATTTTGACTTTTAAACAACGGATATATGAATGAGTGTTTAGAGTAAAATTTATTGTTGTCAAATATGTGGATTCATAATCAGATAAAGCAAATCAGACAAAGAAAGCTCTCTCATTTCGAGGGCCATCGCTCCAACCTCATGGTGCTTTTTTTAAATAAACTTCCTTTAGAGCAGTTTTAGGCTCACAGAAAAATTAAGATTTCCTATAAAACTCTCTGCCCCCACATGCACATAGCCTTCCTCACTATCAACACCACTCACCGGAATGGTACACTTACAGGAATCTATGAACCTACATTGATACCTTGCACCCAAAGCCCGCAGTTCACATTGGGGTTTGGAAGATGTATGACTTTTCCACCATTTATTATAGCATCATACAGAGTAACTTTGCTGCCCTAAATCATGGTGCAGTTGGTGAATTTTTTCCCTTCAATGCCTACATTGATACCTTGCACCCAAAGCCCACAGTTCACATTGGGGTCTGGAAGATGTATGACTTTTCCACCCTTATAGCATCATACAGAGTAACTTTGCTGCCTTAAATCATGGTGCAGTTGGTGAATTTTTTCCCTTCAATGCAGCTCAATTTTCACATTGACCAGATCGTGGGAAGGGGCAGGATAACACCCCCTGTGAGTGTCTCCAAACAACATTAGAAGAACCCAGTGATGGAAATGGCCCAAGAAACAAGCCTGTCCTGGGCACCTCTAGACACTGGGTCCATTTCATTTTGTGCAGCATCTCATTCAGCCCCACCCCCTGCAGGGGGGGATGTTTTTACCTATATTTCGCTCATGAAGACCACGAGGTTGCATACCCTGCCACAGTCCCTCACACATCCCTAATGGACTGTGGACTCCCCGAGGAGAGGAGAGGGCAGGGTCTTATTCACCTTTACATCTCCTGGTACCCAGCACGGGACCTGGCACAAAGCAGGCATCCAGTACATGGTTACTGCCGGAAAACCAAGGTCATGGAGGAGGTGGAGCTGAATTCTGTGCATGTTTCTAGAGAACCCAGCTCTGGGTGTGTATGAGTTTGAATCCCAGCACAGGAAATACCCCGAACGAAAAATCCAGGAAGCTGCTTGTCTCTTCCCCCTTTCCTCCTGGAAATACAGAGTCATTGGAACACCTTCTGGGACGGGACAGGCACGTTTGCTTCCTCTCGTACACCCGCTCTCATTGCCTCTCCTGCCACTAGAGCCGGCCCTGAGCTGGAGCAACACGCAGCGCCTGTCTCTCGAGGAAAGACACTTGAAAAAGGCACTTGAATCCTTGGCCAACAACCTGCTCAGGTTGGAGAATTACATAAGGATGGGAAGTTCTTCTTTTATTCCTAATAGGGCTTTGGACCCAACCTCACAAACCTCAGCGTGATCTTGCCCCAAGGCCGCCTGTGGCCCGAACTTCCTCACTCCCTGGCCTCCCGTCACAATGGCCTCCTTGCGTGTCCCTGGGCAAACCGATGCTGGGCTCACCACAGGAACTTCGCACTTGCTGTTCCCGCCGCCTGCCCTCTCTCTCCCTCGCTTCTTTCAGGTCACTGCTTTCGCGTCCTCTTATCTAGATGCCATTCGGGACATTATCTCAAACACACTCTTTCTCCCCATCAGCTCCTGTGCCCTTAACCTATCTGTGGTCTTCACAGCCCCCACCTCACCAGACAGATCACAGGTGGATTTGTTTGTCCACGTGTGGTCTTCATACGACCTGCGTCGGAATCCCCGAAGGGGCTTGTTCACATTCTCCTGAGCCGGCGCCGTCCCACAGGTGCTAATCAAACTCGAGCAATGGGACTCAGACAAATGCATGTCAGTGAGCACAGCGAAATGACCCAGGAGCACCCAAGGGAGCATGAGTCTCGCTGAACTGGATCCAACTCACTCAGGGCGGTCATTAAAAATGCACATGTCACGTGGCCTGCAGGGCTCGTGGTTGAATGTCCATCTATGAACCAGGAGGTCACTGTTCAGTTCCCAGTCAAGGCACATGCCCAGGTTGTGGACTTGTCCCCTAGTGTGGGGCGTGCAGGAGGCAGCCGATTAATGATTTGCTCTCATCATTGATGTTTCTATCTGTCCCTCCCTTTCCCTTCCCCTCTGAAATCAATAAAAATATTTTTTAAAAAATAATAAAACTAATAATAAAATGCATGTGTCTGAGATTCCTAGCGGGAAAGTCTTATTCAGCAGGTCCAGGGTGGGGCCCTAAGTCTACGGCTTGATAAAGCTTTCTAAGTGATTTGGAATGCCTTGCTTTTGTAAGAAAATCTGGTACTTGCATCACATAAACACTGTTAAACAGGTACAGTATTGGACATAGGAGCAGGCGTTGTGCTAGGAACTTTGCATGAATTATTCCATTTGATCCACAGAACAAGCCCATGAGGTGGCCACTTTCTGCAGAAGTGGATGCTATTATTATTCCTATGATACAAATGAGGAAACTGAGGCCTGGAGAAGCGAAGTTATTTGTGCAAGGCCAAAAGAGCGAATGAGGCAAAGCCGGAAGTTTGATATTAGAACCTACACCCTTCGTCATTACACTTACTGCCTCCCAAAGGCTTTCAGAAATGAAAGGATAAAGAATGTTAAAGCTCACTAACTGAGTCAAAGGATTTTAAAAAAATGAATCCTGAGCATTTCGTGAAAGCCCCAAATTCTACTTTTCTGGATTTCCCTCCTATAGAAGTCCGAGCTGGTTAAAGAAGATTTATATGGGTGGAAAGTGATCACAATAATTGGTTTGGGTAGAGCAAAGCAAGCAATAAATTAGCTTGAACCCGACCTTCCAGGGGCAGCCTTCTATTTTGTTCCTCTTCTCTGGCCCTGAATTGTCACTTGTTAATTGGTAGTTTGTTCTCCAGTCGGGCTGCCTGTCTCTGACACCGGGTAATGTATTAGGTCTGTGACTTCACGCCGTTCCCATGGCAACTGTCAATGCCATTTCCCTGCAGTGGGGCTGCTCCGTTTGCTCCAAATGTGTTGCAGGAATGTAAACATCTTTGATAAAAATGTCCGGTAAAATGACAGCCCAAGCCACGAATGACATTTATATAATTACAACAGGGAAACAATCCAGAATGATTCCAACTTCTTTCCTCCGATTAGAAAAAGAAAGGTGTCAGGACTTCTTGTTTGGTTGAAACTTTTGTGTTTGGGGGAGGGAGAGTAAGGAACAGGTTTGCTTAATGAGACTTCGTTGACGAGGCACAACACCTCCCTGAAAACACCTTGTCATGGAAGCTGTAGTTCATCAGAGCCGAGGCAACGCCACATCCATGAACCCGACCCCACAAATACAAGGCAGTGCTCACCCACAGCATCCCTCCCGGTGGCCTAGATATCCTGACATTTACAACTAATAATCCAAGATTCTCTTGGTCTAAGGAGAGAGTTCGTTCTTTTGAATTCTTACTGGCTAACACCTGTATCCTGAAAGTAGCTCCTGAGGAAATTAATCAATACTTCAAGCTACAATCCCCAAGGAAACAAAGTCAGCATCTGGGTCTTTTTTTTTTTTAGCTTTGTTGAGGTGTAACTAATATACAAAAATCGGTGCATATTTAATGGCTACAATTTGATGAGTTTGGACATGGCATCTGGATCCTGAGTGCATCTGTGCAATGCTCGCTCTTCTTTGCGCATGCTGTTCCCTCTGCCTTGCATGCTGTTCCCACCTCCTAGGTCAGCTCATTCCACTTGTCCTTTGGAACAAAGGTCAAGTGTCACTTCCTCTAGTGGGCTGCAGGGGGAAGAATTCCAAGGTGGTCCCACTGGTGTATGCGCCTTGTATCATCCCCTGCCCTTGAGCGTGAGCAATACCTCTGAAGACGATGCAGTTTCTCTCCTGGGTTTGATTAGTCAAAAAGGAGTTCATCCTGAGGGAGCCCGGCCCAGTCAGCTTAAACGTGAAGAATCTGGGAATTGTCATTTTCATCCCTCCACCAAGAAAACATTAGATCACCTGAAAATCAGTGCATTTGGGGGGCCCGTGAGAGAACTGAAGATGCCACCCTAAAATCTGGAGAGAGTCCTGTCCAGAGACACACAGCTGAGATCTGCTTGCTGGAGAAGAAATGTCTGGGGTCATAAGCTGGTAGGAAGAGTGAAATGGTAATGTTGATAAAGGGCTGGAGGCTCAGGGTCAACTAGCATGAGAGTGAGAAACTGGGTGGGCCACAGTCTCAGGAGGACCCTCCACTTTTAGGGACTGTTCCTCCAGGACCCCTACCAGGGTCACATGGAAAAGCTCCAAGAAAGAGCCCTTAGTGGCTCGGGCAGCAGAAGAGGAAGAAAAAAGGTTTTGTTTTGAGTGATGATATCATATAGATAACGTGATAATAATGGTAACATCACATGGATGCGAGGGAGGAATTGGGACTACTCCGGTAGGAAGTACCCACACAACCTTTGATGTAGTATTTTTTGGAAATGAACTTAGATTATTTGCAAATGTATATTGCAAACTATAAATGGAATGTGGTATCCTGAATGGGATATCGGAACAGAAAAGGTATATTAAAAAGAGAAAAAAAAAACAGAAAAGGATATTAGAAAAACGTGAGGAAATATAAATAAAATATGGGTGTTAGTTATTAGTTCATGAACTATAATCAATGTATCATATTCATGTAAGGTGTTAACGATAGGAGGAAGTAGGTGTGGGATACAGAAAACTCTCCATACTATCTTGTGACGGTTTTATAAATCTGAAACTATTCTAAAGTTAAAGAAAAAAAGTAATATTGAGAAAGGTCATTCTGCTAGTGGCAAGGAAGGAAGCAAGCCAACCTGCCTGTGGAGAAGGGCAGTATCTAGGGGCTCAGAGCCTCAGTCCTACAAACACAAGTAATGAGTTCTGCCAGCAACCAAAATGAGCTTGGACGAGGACCCCACGCTCCAGCTGAGAACCACAGTGTTCAAGGCCACAGATCAAGGCCAACACCTTGATCGCAGCCTGGAGAGACTTCAGTAGAGGGTATAACTGAGCTATGCCTGGATTCCTGAGCCACAAAAAAACTGTGACATAATTAACTCACACTGTCTTAAGCTACCCCAAGTGTGGTAACCTGTTATGCATCAATAGAAAATTAACATTCAAGCCTTCCCTGACTTTTCTAACCTGGGGATACTCATCCCTTTTATCCATTCTTCCAACTTAGACCTATGAAGACATACTATGTGCCACACTGTGATAGACAGTGAGGCCGTGGTTCTCAACCTCTGGCCCTTTAAATACAGTTCCTCATGTTGTGACTCCCAACCATAAAATTATTTTCGTTGCTACTTCATAACTGTAATGTTGCTACTGTTACGAATCGTAATGTAAATATCTGATATGCAGGATGGTCTTAGGCGACCCCTGTGAAAGGGTCGTTTGACCCCCAAAGGGGTCACAACCCACAGGTTGAGAACCGCTGGAGTAGAGAGTAGTGAATGAAGTACAGTCTTTACCTTCTTAGAGTGTGGTGGAAGACAAGCAAATACCATAGAGATAATTAATTTACAACTATGGTAAGCTCTATAAAAGGAAAAAAAACAGGGTATAGTGGGAGAAGAGATTTTTAAATACTGGAGGGTCAAAGACTTCTTGGAGGAAATTTCTATTAAGCTGAGACCCGAAGGATATATGTGAATTGACCGGCAAATGGGGGCAGAGAAGATAACATGTGCTAAGGTCCTGAGAAAGGAATGCGCTGGAAGGTGCTGAAGACTTGAAAGCCACCAGCAAGATAGAAAACCAAAGACAAAGGGGAAATCTTGACAGACGCCAGAGAAAAAGGCCAGCATGGCTGCTGTGAGCAGAGGCTGTCCCTGCGGGTCTCAATGCCTGGAGTGGATGTTGAGCACTGGGAAGCCCCAGGGGGAGGGTGTACGCAGGGGTGTGCTCAGACTGCTGTTAGCAAGGCACTCTGGTGATGGAAACAGTCAGGTGGGGGCAAGAGGGGGACAGAGCAGAACAGTGAGAGGATGATTCTAGAAGAGCAGGCAGGAGACTAGCTGGGCAAGACGGGTTGCCATGGTTGTGCAAAGCAGAGGAAGGCCTGAGAGCAGCTCGGGAGGTGGATGGTGAGAGTCTGAAGGGAGCAGCAGTGCCAAGGAGGACCCCAGGGTTTCCATGAAAAGCATCACTTGCCAAGGTGAGGAAGACAGGGGCGGGGGTGGGGGGGGTGGGGAGGTGCCCGCTGTTCTCTCTGCATTGCTGCTCTCTCTGCCTCCTGCACCCTCCTGCATCTTAGCCCAGCCAGCTCCTACTCTACCGTCAGAACCCAGCTCAAGTGCCACTCCCTCTGGGAAGTGTCCCCTGACCACTTGGGGCTCTTCCTCCTGTCCCCGGGCTTCTGGGCCCCACTCTCCCAGCACACAGTGCCTCCTGCCCCACAAAACCAGGCGCTCCTTGGGGAAATGTTCTCCTTTGAAATGATTTCCAACTAGAACATATTTGGCACAAATAAAGGTCTGCTGCAGGAGCGAATGGAGTAAAAATGTAAGGCTGACCCAAGGTTGGGAACCACTGGCCCTCTGCATACAGCCCGAATGTGAGGAATAAACAAAAGTCCTCTGAAACGTGGACACAGATGCCTTCAAAGGCAGGCAGTGAAGGTCACGCTGTACTCTGGGGCAGGACACCCTCAGCCAAGCTGAGAGCCAGCTCACTGCAGACACACTTGGAAGGAACTGGACGTGCCTGGTTTCTTAGTCGAGAGCAGACGAGATGAAATTTGCAAGAGTTGCCACCCTGACCATGAGCACAGAGCAGGAAAACAACATGCACTTGACTGTGGACATGGGGGCATCTTGCTGCAAAATCACAGCAAGTGGGTGTCCAATCTCCAGGCTGTAGCAACATAATGGCTGCAGGTTCTTAAAAGGCATTTGTAATCATGGTACCTGCATTGCCTACACACAAGGTTCATTCTACCTTCTTCCCAAATGTAGCTGAGACATTAAGAAGCTTGCTTGCAAGGAATGATATTTAAAAATCAGGAAGTGATGGGGGAATGAGGGCTGGCACCAAGTACGGGGGTAAGGAGGGGAATATGAGATAGAAGAGGATTCACAGGGGTCTTCAGAGGTATTGGGGACAGTCTGGGCAGTAGCACACGAAGCTTGCTAATGCTCCTAGGTACTTGATAACTGCATTCTCCATTTTTATTTGCATGTGGGAATGTACACTATCACAATGCGAAGACGCGGCTTGCTTGCCCAGGGTTACAAAATTAGCCTGTGGCAGAGCTCCTGGCATCTCCATTCAGACGTTGTGATTCTAAATCGGGTGCCACGCCCACTGCTGATGTCATTGCTGAATAGCAAGTGTCACCGTGAGCTGTGTCACGCTGCTCCCAAGCCAACATCTCTGTGTCACAGGGGTCTCCAGGGAGAAGACACGAGCATCTTCCTGGGTTAATACCACCAAGTTTAATACGAATAATGGCATCGCTGTTATTACTCATCGTCTTTGCACTGCATGGATGTGCATTGCTCTATGCCAGTGATGGCGAACCTTTTGAGCTCAGTGTGTCAGCATTTTGAAAAACTTAACTCTGGTGCCGTGTCACATATAGAAATTTTTTTATCTTTGCAATCATAGTAAAACAAAGACTTATATTTTTTATATTTATTTTATATATTTAAATGCCATTTAACAAAGAAAAATCAACCAAAAAAATGAGTTCGCGTGTCACCTCTGACATGCATGTCATAGGTTCACCATCACTGCTCTATGCTATGTCTCATGTTATATACTGAATAACCCCTCAGTCGCAACTGATTCTGTTCAACAAAGACTCCTAGTGACAAACTGTGTGAAGTAATAAGACTAATGTTTATACAGCAGCATGAGCTTCCTATATATATGCACGTTTAATTCTCACAACAACCCTATGAGGAAAGGACGATCATTATGCCCATTTCATAAATGAGAAAACTGAGGCACAGCAAGGTTAATGAGCCACCTGAATCACACCGCTAGTAAGTGGTGGCACTGGCGTTTGAACACTGACAGGCCACTAGGCATTACTGGTCTGACCATCTTAAAGTCCATGGGAGGATATCATAGTACTAGTAGTAAAACCATCCAAAGAAACTGGACTGGCCTCTTTTGGTGTCCAAGGAGATGTCAGGGGACAACAAGGTCAGGCCGTGTATAGGGGGCTACCCCTGACCGGACACCTGAGGGTGCCCAGCTGTACAGGTAAGCGGCTCAGATGCACCCACTGACCAGCCTTTGAGCAGGTGCAGAGCTCAGCATCGCAGGGGCCCCTGCCCGCTCAGCCCCACAGGCAGCCCCTGCAGCTTCGACTCCAACCACAAGATCTTTTCCTAATGAGATGATGGCCTTCGCGCAGCTCCCAAGGGAAAGGGCTTACTGCTTGATCAAAGAGAAGTCCTTACAGAAATGGAGGGTGAAAACTGACTTGTAGCAAGTACAGTCTTTGTAATAAATGGGCAGGGTGGGTCTCTGGTGTGAAAACCCACGAGGCACAGTTGGGGATCAAAACCGGTAGACTCTGGTTAATTGTCCAGAAACAGAACGACTAATTGTGTCTGTTCCAACCTGAAAGAGGAGTAAGCGGGCAGCAGTGGATAGAGTTGTAGAGTCGAACAGCGGAAGCAAGGACCCGCCCCGCCTCGGACATGGGTTTTTAGGTTGTAGGGACCTAAATTCCAATGCCAGAGCCACTGCGAGTTGCTTGGTAAGTACCAGGCAGTTACTCACAGACAGCAGGAGAAGAACTAGGACCTCAGTCCCAGAACCACAATGAAATGCATTCCGCCAACAACCCGTGAGCTTGGAAGAGGACCTCACATCTCATCTGAGAATTACAGTCCTGGCCAACACCTTGCCCTGGCCAGTGTGGCCAAAGGGTGTGGGTTCGATTCCCAGTCAAGGGCATGTACCTGGGTTGCAGGTTCAATCTCCACCCGGTCAGCGCGTGTGTGGGAAGTGACCAATCAATGTGTCTCTCTCACATCAATTTCTCTCTCTCTCTCTCTCCCCTTCCCTCTCTCTAAAAATCAGTGCAAGAAATATCCTCAGGTGAGGATTAACAAAAAAGGAAACATAAGAGTATAGTGGGGCCTTGACTTACGAGTTTAATTCATTCTGAGACCAAGCTCGTTAACTCAAATTACTCTATCAACTCAATGCAAAATATCGGCCGAGAGACAGCTGGTATCTCAAAAAACTCGTTAGTCGGGACACTCGTAAATCAAGGCCCCACTGTATACAGCTTCACAGATGCAAACACCAAGCACACCCAGGAAAGTCCATGGGCTTTGGAGCCACTAGGACCTGGTTTGAGTTTCGTCTGCCCCTCTCCACCTTAGTATATTTCCAGAGTAATACGACAGCAATAAGCACACATAAGTGCCTACTGTGTGCCAGGCACAATGCTGAGCCCCGTCATTGCAATGACTTTTTCTCATGAATCTGAAAAGTATGTTATTTACTTTTTAGATGAGGCCATAAAGCTCAGAAGAGGTAAATAACCTGCCCCACATCACCAGTTAAATAATGAGGGAGGTGAGATGTCACTCCCGGTCTATTTAACTCCTCAACCTAAACTCTGAGGTTCAATGTCTTCATTTATAAAATAAGATTAATAATCCCGACTTCATGGGATTGCATGGAGAAATGAGATAGTGTCTATAATGAGCCTGGCCAAGGGGCTTAGGGCTGCAGGAGTGCCGGCGGGCTTCCTGGAGGAGGTGTGCCTTAAGAAGGATGGGTTAGACCAGCCGTGGGCAAACTACGGCCCGAGGGCCGTTCCGGCCCGTTTTAAAAGAAAAAAACTAAAAAAAAAAAAAAAAGACCGTACCCTTTTATGTAATGATGTGTACTTTGAATTTATATTAGTTCACATAAACACTCCATCCATGCTTTTGTTCCGGCCCTAAAGTCCAATTTAAGAACCCATTGTGGCCCTCGAGTCAAAAAGTTTGCCCACCCCTGGGTTAGACTCACAGACCATTTTGAATTCAAAGTCTTTAGAGCCACCTCCGGTTTGTCTCTGCAGCCAGGGGCTGGGCACCGTGCACAGAAGAGAGCACGCTGCCTGCTTAATCAGAGCAATGCCTCCTCTTTCTCCTGTAGGACTAAGTCAGAATAAGGCATCTGCGATTCTGCTCTCCGTGCAAAATGCTCAGCCCTGGGCACAAACCGGGGCGCCCAATTCTGCTTTGCTGAACAGCCTCCTAAGGAGACAACAGTGACTTCTTGAGAAGTTATAAGCTCTTATCCATTTGAATTGACAGAGAAATATTTATTCAGGTTGCAAAAATTCTCCAGAAGGGCATTACTTGAAAAAAAAAAAAAAGAGAGAGAGAGAGAATAAAAAAAGAAAGAAATTCCTTGCTGTATTGAAGCAGCAGCGCTTCCCTTTTGACATTTCATAAGTCATGAATGTGATAGCAACGGAAGCCCCAGAGACTCGCTGTTAGCTCACTGCAGGTGAAGGCGCTGCAAGGAGCCTGGGGGGCGGGGGGGCGGCTGTGTCCCTGCCTCTGTCATCCTGGGCACACTCTCGTCTACAGTCTCTGGTATCCGCCTTCCCTCCCAAGGTGAACTCACCAGAGACTCCAGCTTCCAGTTTACTCTCTTAAAATGCATGGTTGGCACCGGGCTGCCCTCGCGGAGCTGGGCACACTGGCATCCCTTGCTGGCCCACAGGGTGAGTTTATTAGAAGCAGCAGGAGCGGACACTGCCCCCTTGGCCTGGGTCGGGGGAGGCAGGGAGGACTGGGGGCCCGGCCAAGCTGAGTCAGAGCCTGGCTGCTCTGAGATGAGAGAGGCTCCGTCGGGCCAGGTCAATGCAAAACACCTGCCTAAAGTAAAGAGCAAAATGATGATAATGTGATATTTAAACACGGGCGCCCACACTGCTTATCAGCTGTGCAGGCTTGTAGTGAGAAGGCCAACACAACAGAACGGGAATACGGAGACAGGAACAAGCAGGTTTGCTCAAAGTGTGGTCCCCAGGCCACTGGCCACACAGCCACCTGGGAGCTTATTTATAATTCAGATTTCTATCCAAATCCCCCCAAATTTACTGATTCAAAACCCTGAGAGGGAGGGCTTGTGAGATGCATAGATACAAGCTGCTACAGCGAATCTGAGAATTGCCAGAATCTTGCTACCTCTAGTCCGCATAGTTTTTGTAGTAGATGTGTCTATTGCAAGTAATAATAATAAAAACAATAATTGACAATGTTCGCTGAGCCATTTCTATCTTCCCAGGAGTGATTCAGGGACTTCACATATAACTACTTTTATCTTCACAAAAACTCTATTTGGTCCTGTTACTGTCGCCACGTTACAGATGGGGAAACTGAGGCACAGAGTTTGGTGACTTGCCCAAGTTTTACTCATCAGGGATGCAGCCAAGATCCACACTCAGACCGGTGGGCCACATAAGAAAGGGGCCAACTTTTTGTAAAAACAAAAGCAAATAAAACCAAGATGTGGATGGCTACTTCGCGGTGGTGGGAATACTGAGGAGTCTGATCTGTGCCATGCGCCCTTGTGATTTTTCCTACATTAAACCATGTATTTATTTGCCGGTGAAAACAGTCCTGGGTTCATATTTGTTATTCTGCCCTCCTGTGCTGTATTCAGGTAAAGATCTTAATCTCAGTGAAGTTCAAGGTTCCCATTTAAAATGGGTTACTGTCAGATTGAATTAAGATAGTTTATACCAAGTGCGTCTCTCAATGTAGTCGCATGCCTGGTGCCAAACCACATTAGGTCCTTTCCTTACTGCTTTTTCACTCCTACTCTCTGTATCAATCCCCCCCCCCACCCCCCGCCCCC
>NW_005371579.1:1041399-1044252 GCF_000412655.1 Myotis brandtii
AAAAGGCGTCATTGTTGTTACCTGTCACTAGGGCCTGGAGCTGGAGCCGCAGTCTGAACTCTAGTCTTCCTTCCCCAAGTTTGGTCCTGGACCAACCGCATCTGCTTCCCAGGACAGCGTGCTCGACTCAGGCCCCACCCAGACCTACTGAGTCAGAATATGCGTCCTAAGATCCGCAGGTGATGCTCATGGAAGCGCGGGCTGGGAGACTCTTCTCCGAAAGGGGGAGTGTTACACGGGGAATGAAAACAATGGCCACCTGGGTGCAGGAGGAAATAGCAGAACTTCCATTTGTATTTAATCTCCTTTCTTCATGCCTGATATCTGTGTGTGTTCCTTGATGTGTTTAGTGGGTGGATACCGAGTACACACATGTATACCATTCATAAGTGAACATTGTCCTGAAGGAGGAGGGCCTCAGACTTCCGCACACGCAGATAACCTGGTCCAGTGGTTGGCAAACTCATTAGTCAACAGAGCCAAATATCAACAGTACAACGATTGAAATTTCTTTTGAGAGCCAAATTTTTTAAACTTAAACTATATAGGTAGGTACATTGTTATTAACTTAATTAGGGTACTCCTAAGGCTTAGGAAGAGCCACACTCAAGGGGCCAAAGAGCCGCATGTGGCTCGCGAGCCGCAGTTTGCCGACCACGGACCTGGTCCCTTTGCCCTGCAACCTGTCCTGCACCAACCTCCCCACTCCCACTGTTTCCGTACAGTGGGGCCTTGACTTACGAGTGTCCCGACTAACGAGTTTTTCGAGATATGAGCCGATTTTTTGCTTTGAGTTGTGAGCTAAAATTCAGGTTACGAGCCAGATTCAGATACCCCACTGCTAGTTGGCACAGCGAATGTCACAGTGAATGCCACAACATCAGCCCAGCATCACGTGTCTCACTCGTTCACTTTTTGATTTGACATACGAGTAATTTGAGTTACGAGCCCCGTCACGGAACGAATTAAACTCGTAAGTCAAGGCCCCACTGTACTTTGAGCAAAGTACTCTCCATGTTGGCAATCCTTCTGTTTCTGTCCTCCCCGGGCAGGGAAGAGTGATTTCACCACTGGATAAATGGATGGCCCAGGCCCTTTCTCATCCATCTCCCGGAGAGAATGAATTTCACTCAGGCCTCCCGTGATGTGCATTTTAAATAGGCTCCTCTGGCCCTGTAGGGGCCCCCAGAGTCACTCCCACACACATTCCATCAAGTCTCCTGCCTGCCCTTTCTCCATTGTACTTACCTGCTTACCTGGTAAAACCCACATACTGGTTTTACTTCAAAAGCAGCTGCTCCGCGCCTGCCCCAGGGAGGTGCATGTAGTTGGGAGGGGGAACCACACGCCCGCCCATGCCGGCAGCATTCTCCTGAATTCATGTCCATAAACCGCAGATAGACTCTTAATCTGGTCCCATCCCCGCACCAAGTTCTCCTGTGTCAGTTTCTCTCCCACGCTTCAAATTTTGAGAAGATGCCTGTCCTTTGCCCCGGCTGGGCTCGCCTGGATTTTGAATTTAGATATTTTAATCCTTTGGAATCAAGTCGGATCGTCTCTAATTCTGTGTTCTTTCCAGCACACACAGCACCGCTGGCTCTCGGTCAGTGCTGAATCCAAACACCACGGTTTTAGAAACTGCCCTTTCCACGCACCTTATTAATCCTCAAAGCACCTGTGAGCTTTGAAAGACGGTGCTGCTGGCGTGTGACGCGTGGGGCAGGCTGTGACGCGCACTCCCCAGGTTGTGGGCCAGGAAAACTGGGACAGCAGCTGAGCTCCTGGCCCGGCCTCACACGGCGAGGCGAGTCCCAGTCGGAAGGTTTCATTCCCTTCCTGAAACCCACTGCCTCTTTGGGACGATAGGTATTCTATCGAAAAGGAATCAAAAGTTACAAAATAGGAAGACTCCTCCCCTGGCCCCCCGAATGAATGTGAATAATGCCGCCTGGAAGATGTCTACAAATGTAGGCTGGTTTCAAGGCTCAGGACCCAGGATGGGAGCTACTGGGAGAAGTCAGTGTTTTTATCCAATGAGACCTTTTTTAAAAATTTTTTTAAAAATTATTACTTATACCAGAGAGGAAGGGAAAGGGAGAGAGAGATAGAAACATCAATGATGAGAGGGAATCATTGATTGGCTGCCTCCTGCACACCCCACACTGGGGATTGAGCCCGCAACCGGGCATGTGCCCTGCCCAGGAATCAAACCCCGATCTCCTGGTTCCTAGGTCAACGCTCAACCACTGAGCCACACCAGCCAGGCAAGAGACCTTTTAAATTAACAAGAATGCCCTTGACCTGGGCTGCCTGCAAAGGGCTTTCAAATCTCCTGGTGGCTCTCAATTGCCAGGCAGGTGAAGACGGGCTTTGCAGAATCACCCAAGCTTATTAAAAATACACATTTCTTGGCCCTCCCCTAGATCTATGGAATCAGAATCTTCAGGGCCAGCTCAGGAAATCTTTATTTTTAACACACTCCTCAGCTGCTCCTGATACACAGCCAGGTGTAGGAACCCTTGAGTCCTGGCCATTATGCATCTGTTTATATCCTGAAATGGCCAAGCTGGCAGAGGCTTAGAGGTAACTTAGGACAATGCCTTATTTTACAGATATGAAAACTGAGGCTTGGCCCTAGCCAGTTTGGCTCAGTGGACAAAGTGTCAGCCTGTGGACTGAAGAGTTCTGGGTTCGATTCCAGTCAAGGGCACATGCCCAGGTTGCAGGCTTGATCCCCAGTAGGGGGTGTGCAGGAGGCAGCCAATCAATGATTCTCTCTCATCATTGATGTTTCTATTTCTCTCTCCCTCTCCCTTCCTTTCTGAAATCAATAAAAAAATATGTATTTTTTTA
>NW_005371579.1:1044376-1063973 GCF_000412655.1 Myotis brandtii
GGGTGGGCAGTCAGCTGGTCGATGTTTCTAACTCTCTATCTCTCTCCCTTCCTCTCTGTAAAAAATCCATAAAATACATATTTTAAAAAAAAAGAGAGAGAGAGAGAAAACTGAGTCTTAGAGAGAGGTGACCCATCCAAGTTCCTAGACCCAAGGTGAGTTAGCTGTGGCCCATTTAACTTGGAGTTTAAATCCCAGATCTAATTCAGGATCAAATGGCGCCTCTGAAATACACCTGTGAAATCAGGTCTCTGACTGCTCATACGGATCCCAGGAATGTCTTGCTCGCCATCTTTCATTGTCCCACTCAGTTGGATGGATGCCTGTGATGACCAGGTGACCTCCTTGGTTAGATCCTCAGCACCATTCACCTGCAACTAACAACATGCATTCTTCCTGTGCTTTCTCCCTGTGGCAGGTTTGCAAACAGAGGTTGTACACACCAGTGACATAAAAAAAAACAAAAAACAAAAAGGGCCTGGCCGGTGTGACTCAGTGGTTGAGCATTGACCTATGAAGCAGGGGGTCACGGTTCAATTTCCGGTCAGGGCTCAGGCCCGGGTTGCAGGCTCAATCCCCAATGGGGGGGGGGGCGGGCATGGAGGAGGCAGCCAATCAATGATCTTCTCTCATTGATGTTTCTATCTCTCTCTCTCCCTCTCCCTTCCTCTCTTTTTTATTAAATGTATTTTTTTTTTTTTAAAAAGTATGTGCCCCTGACCCAGGGAACAGTCAGTTCTCACCCCCAAAGCCCATAACAAGTAGAATATATTTGAAAAAGAGGACATGTATAGCAGGGATAAAAGCCAATAAAGGACAAGTGGATCAGAAAAATACCTGAGAAACTGAAGGCAAATTGAACCAGACGGGGAAGGAAGACATGGCCTAAAACACCTGGCAGGGCTTCCAGGTTCTGGGGAGGCTCCAAGATTAGAGAGAGTGAGTACCTGGAATTGCAGGAAAGGGCTAGGGAGCAAACATCAAGGTGATTGGTTGGAGAGCCCATATTTTAAACATCCAGGCACTTTAGCCCCTTCTGTATCCTGTTATGGCAAGAAGTGAGCAGTGGAGGTTCCTGTCCCACCCCGTCCAAGCTGGAGCTGTGAGTGTGGGTGTTTTGGCTATAGAACCAAGATGATGCCCAAAGATGTTTGGTAAATGTAGAAAGAATGGGAGTCCCATATATGAAGGGGAAGATATTGACAGGCCATTATTGGAATCACGTCCTGTTGCTTTCCCACGGCGATTAGAGACAGGTGGTAACAAACAGGGAGAAGCTGCAGAGAGAAAGGTAGGGAGTCTCAAATACAAAACAGGCATAGAACCTAGAACCACTGAACATCTGAGAAAAAGCAACTCCCTGTCATATGCTACAACCCAGAGGAAATTTGAGGATGTTATGGTAAGTAAAATAAGCCAGTCGCAGAAGGACAGAGGCTGCACAACTCCAATTACAGGAGGTGACTATACTAGTCAGACTCATAGAAGCAGGTGTAGAACGGTGGTTGCCGGGAGCTAGGGGAAGGGGAGATGGCTCCATGCATAGAGTTTCAGTCATGTGAGATGAAAGAGTCCTGTACATCTGCTGTGAAACAATGTACATATAGTTAATGACAGTGAACTGTACACTGAAAATTGGTTGAGAGTAGATCTCATGTCATGTGGTTTTTTGCCACAATAGAAGGAAGGAAGGATGGGCGGATTGATTCTTCTCTCGAGCCCTCAGAGAGAGAATGGCCCTACCAAAACCTTGATTTCAGACATCGAACCTCCAGAATTTGAGAGAATACATTTCTTAGCTGTAAAGCACCCAGTTTGTGGCCATTTGTAACAGCTGACCTAGAAAACAAATATAAGACAGAAACAGTGCCCGGCTTGCGTGGCTCAGTGCTTGAATGTCAAGCTATGAACCAGGAGGTCACGGTTTGATTCTCGGTCAGGGCACATGCCCAGGTTTCGGGGTCAAACCCCAGTGTGGGGCGTGCAGGAGGCAGCCAATCAATGATTCTTTCTCTTCATTGATGTTTCTATCTCTCTCTCCCTCTCCCCTTCTCTTTGAAATCAATAAAAATACATTTCTTTTAAAAAAGAGACAGAAACAGCAAGCTCAACAAATGGAAAATGAATGCCCAAGGAAACGTGAGAGGGGGGATAAAGAGTTTAAAAGAAAGAAAAGTACAAATTGTCACAGGAACAAGGAAAGATATTCATGAAATAAAAATAGGCTCTTACTAAATAAGGCCAATCAGCCATCATAGACAATACAATCCTAAATGTCAAAACAAATCTGGTAGCCTGAAGAGCAGAGTAGACAAAGATGGAAAGCAGCACGGACAATTGGAAGCTCAAGCCCAGAAATTCTCCTAGAATGCTGTGCAAAAGAGTAAAAAGGTAGAAAGTAAGAGAGGAAATTAAGATAGTAACATCTTCAATGCATTCTAGAAGAGAGAATGGAGAAAACATAGGGGAAGTCAATAAAACAAATGAGAAGACATTTCCCAACATTAAAGACACAAGATTTCAGTCTCAACGGGCCCAAGAATACTGAGTAGTTTGAATGAAAAAAGGCAATATTTTGATGTTACAAATATGGGTACCTAGCACATGAGGTGCTGGGAGGTAATTAATTGGATTCCCCACTGTTACCCCCAACACTTATACAAGGATATCACTATGTGGCAGCAGTCTTCTTTCTCTCTCATTTTCCATGCAACATCTCCGTTACCTGAAATGCAATAAAGAAAAAGCATCCATTCAGAATTCATGCTGGATTCTGGGCCAATATTCGTGGTGCATGGAATAGGAAATGCCCATTTCAGAAGAGGCCTGTGGTGTAATTAGAGTTTATTAGTCTCGGTAGTGTGTGTTCATCAGAAGTTCACGCAGTTTGACACAGTCTTGGCCTGTGACAGACTAACGCTTTTACTCCTGCCAAATTAGAGAGGAAATCAAGATAAGGAACCATCTCTGAGATCCTTTATTGCATATAAAATGTGTGAAATACTAAAAAAAAAATTCTCATGTAACAATCTGTTTGGATAATATTTGAATGTACGTATTGGAGATGTTGACATTTAAGGGAGAAAATGATTGTTCATCAAGTGGAGGGGACTAGGGATTATAAGAATCTCTGACAAGATAAAAATAAAGACCTACATAAACCAATCAATTTTTAAAATTAAAACAGCATTAATCTGGGATGTGAAATATTGATTTTGTAAACATGGTTCAGGACTGCTACTGGTTGAGGTCCAAAGTCTCTTCAAGATTATTTTGTTAATTAATTCTTAGGAGACAGAATTGGACAAAAACATTTTACTTAGCAAGTGAAACATTTAATTTGGTGTCTGATTCTGTGTCAGTCATTAGAAGAACTCATATCAAGACTTACAACAGCAGCTCTCCATCAATAACTGTTTGACAGTTACTATGCTACTGGGTGTACCTTTCCAATTTATAATTAGGAAGACTTGGCAGATGAGACATATTGATCAATAACATAGTCAATTGTGTACTATGGAAATAAATAGATATTTCCATTGTAAAACATTTATTTCAGTACCTCAGAACAACACTATTTGTTTCCAGCAAGGAGGAAACTAAGAGGAGGTATACATGTTAGACAAATTATAGTAGACACTTACCAATCCTTTCAACTATACTCCATTTTCAATATCCCTAGGAGATGTCAAGTTCGTTTAACAACTTCCCTGTGAGACATTTGCGCTCAGATTTCTGCCTTGGGTCAGGAGAATCGGATCCAAGATTGATCTTTCTGTTCATCTGACCAGGGTTACTGTTGTGGGAGATGCAGTTGGCATTGGTGGGAGGTGTGCTACAGAAGAATACAGACCGAGAGCACAGATGTAGCAAGCAGACAGATCTGGGCATGAAGCTTGGCCTTGAACTTGAACACATTGCTAACTCTCTCAAAACCTTAGATTCCTCACCTATAAGTTGGAATCAACTAGATCTACACTAACATCCTCGCCCTTCAACTTGCTTACTAGGTAGGTAAACTTATACATCTCACTAGACCTCTCTTAGTCTTGCTTTCCTCAATGGACTTATGAGAGCAAAACAAAATGATGTATGTAAATATCACAGCACCGAAGGCATGCCCACAAAGTGTAGTTTCTTTCCCCTTCTCCATGATATGTTATATGGGTAATGTACAAGCAATGCACCAGGGCATAGAAATTTAAGATCTGGATGAGCAAATTGCTCAGTTCTTTTTGCTATAATTTCCTCTAAAGATAAATTTATACCTAAATATGAAACCATATTAATGTACCAGTTTGTTTCATTATGGTTTATGGCACCTAATTAATAATCAATTTTGAATATTTGTGGAGAAGGAATATGCAAGCCATGAGAGTGGATGGGAAGAGGACCATGTCATGACCTCCAACATCAAGATGGTTAAATCTAGTTGGGAAGTCCCCATTCAGTCTGAGGACAAACCTAGTCATGACAATGGGACTAATGTCTCTTAGGCTTAAGGGCAGCCCAGACTGTCAGGATGTCAGGCATTCACACTGGTACCTAACTTGTGCTGAAATATACCAGGGAACATTGTACCCAGAGAAGTCTTCTGGCCAACTAGAAATCTAGTCAGCTTGAGAAGGAGAAGATGACACAGTCCTGCTGTAACTGCTTACAGTCTCATCGTCTCCATAGCCCACCTCAAGTTGAGATATTGTCTGCTCTCTCTGTTACAGCATTTGATATTGAAGGATGTTCAGCATCAGAATAGAGTTTGGCCACTTTCTTGAGACGTGGTTCTTGGAAACCATCTCCAGGTGGTCCAGGATGGTCAGTGATACAAGGAAGAATAAGACAGGAAAAGGTTTGCTTGTTTGAGAAGGGTGGGAGAATGGGGAGTCAAGAACTCCATTTTGGACATAAGTTTTCATTGCTACTCAGTACTCACATGGAGATGTCAAGTAGAATGTTAGATATGCAAATCAGGAACTCAAAGGAGATGTCTGAAATAGTGCACTGGTGTTCTAAATTGAGGAAGCATTATTACACAAAGGTTAGTAGAATCATGGAATCGCTATAGATTTTCCAGGAAAAGAGTGTAGAGACAGAAAAGTAACAAATCTAGTGGAAGGCCTTTTGGACAAAGGGCATTGAAGGATCAATAAGATTTGGATAGATGAAGAGAGAGAAATGGCCCCAGTTAGGTTCAAGCATATGAACCAAGACCTTGCATGTCTTGTTTGGCAGCTAGTGAAGATATTGCTAACTGGGTTTTCAACCCCATGGAATCCCTGGGTTCCTCAAACCCTTCCAGGGCTACCACTCGGGGTCCAAAGGAAGATCCACCATGTGTGTCTCTAATTCCCTCTGTGAAATCAGATGCCATGCTGTGAGAAGGCCATGCTCCCTGGAGAGGCCACATATACTAGTAGGTGCTTGGATGAGTCATCCCAGCCCAACTATAGACAATACTTCCAAACCATTCCAGCTCTCGGGTGCCATTTGAGTCTCCCCAAGCAAAGCCCCAGACATTGTGGAACAGAGAGAAGACATTCCTTTTGCTCACTGCCTGAATTCCTGACCTATAAAAGGGTCATCATTTTGTACCACTCAGTGTAGGGTGGTTTGTTACACAGCAATAGTGACTAGAACACTCTGCAGGCTTATAACAGGCAAGGGCACACATATGCACACGCATGTTCATCTATGGTAGGAAGAGGGATGAATGTTAAAGAAGAAAGGTCAGCTCACTAATTCTCTCTACATACGCCCCACTTTCCCCGCCTGTCAGGTGATAGGGAGGTGAGACTGGGTGCTCCCCAAGGCCCTCCCAGATCCAAGATTCTGCTTCTGTGATCTTCCCTCCCACCCTCTCCATTAAAGTGCAGCCTGAAATCCTTCAGTTTCTCTGAGGGATACGTGACTGACAGCTCCCCACACAGTGGTTACATTTCAGACAGCATCAAAGCCTAAAGGGAAAGGAATAAAGTTTTCATGGGGGAATTTTAGAGCCAGTAGTTTTTGGGAGGTTGTTTTTTAGGGGATGAGGGAGAAGGAGTTATCTTAAGTTTTGAAAATACAACAGTATTTGTGTATCATCGTTATACAAATGAGTTACATGATACACGAAGTTATACTTGGAGTGTTACCATGTGATGGGGCTCACCTTGTCCTGAGCATTCTTCTAGGCATGGGGCATGCATTACCCTGTTTAACCCAAGAGCAGGAAGTCCTCCCACCCCCTCATGAATGGAGCCTGCCTGACACCGTGTTAGAGAACACACAGAAATCTGTCACATGGGAGGTGAGCACACCTGAGAACTCTACACTAAAGGCTGCTCTCTCCTGCTCAGAGGTTTGCAAATCTGGTGGCAGTGAAACATTTACATTTTAGACTCTGAATCAAGGTGTTCTGCTGATAAAATTGAATATGTTAATGTCTTCATTTGCATGATAAATATGCTAATGAAGAGGATTTTTCATTGTCTTTCCTGTTTTGTTTTTAAACTTTTGACGTTCACCACCATTTGCTGGCTAGAAAAATCAGTCCTAGCTTAAAGGAGAGGAAAACATTGGAGCAATTCTGATCATGGGCTCTAGAGTTAGACCTGGGATCAAGAAATAGATAACATTGATCAGCCACTTACTACTGTGTGACTTTGGGCAGGTCACTGTTCTAAATGCTTAATCCTGGCCCGGCTGTGGTGGCTCAGTGGACTGAGCATCATCCCATGGACCAAGAGGTCCTGGGTTCAATTCCCATCAGGGCACATGCCCAGGTTGCCGGCTTGATCCCCAGTAGCGGGGGGCAAGGAGGCAGCCAATCAATGATTCTCTCTCTCTCATTGATGTTTCTATCTCTCCCTTCCTCTCTGAAATCAATTAAAAATAATAATAAAATAAATGCTTAATCCTGTCACCTGTAACATAGGGGAACTATAGATTCCTCTCTCATAGGGTTGTGTTGGGATTAAAGGGATAATACTTTAGGTACAGTGCCTCGAACATATAAATAGTTAATAAAAGCTTGCTGCCTTTATTAATAAACCATTCCTATGTCCTTGCAGGCAAATACAAAATAGAAGGCAATCCTGAGGCATTTTAACCTGCCAGAGAAATTCTTAGAAAAAAGGGACGTCTTGTGTGTACATGCACACGCATTGAGTTTTGCAAACTAGATAACTTCTTATAATAAAATTTCCAGATTGGTTGTTTAATTTTTCACTCTTCTTTTCTGATATAAAAATCTCTAGAGAAAAATAATATACTGAAGCAAGAAAACCCTTTAGAGTAGAACAAAAATGGGTTCTAATCCCGGATTAGTTATCAATCTCTGAACCTTGGTGCAGACATGTATTATGTGCTCAATAAATATTTGTGAAACAAAATTCTAAAAATTTTTTTTCTTTTTTAGGGTTAAATTAGATATAGAGTGAACGTCCCTAGCTCATAGTTTCCAGTTAGCAAATGTTTGTTTTCTTTATCCTCATTATTTTTTTTAAGTCCTGGCATTTTTTTTTACTAAGAAATGCTAAATTTGATCAGTTCATTCTGATGAATTTCAGTGGCTCTTTTTTGGTGAATTTCAATGGCTCTTTTTATCACATAGATAACAGTCTTTCAGCTACTGAGCTGGTTTTACCGAATATACTCACTATTCTATTCTAGAGATGTTCTAACCATGTGTGGATAAAGTAATGGCACTTCTCAGAGAAACTCAGCAAGCTGCACGTATTTTACCCCTCATCCTCGTGAAAACAGTAAGGAAACATCACTTTTCATTGACTTAAAAGATAGCTGAGTTTGCTTGTATCATGGACACACACACACACACACACACACACACACACACACCTTGAATACAGTGTCTCTTTATAACCATGAAGTCTGAGATGGCCATGGACTCATTAGGCCCCTTCCCCTGGAGGTAAATTTAGATCTCCGTGACTTCCTGGAAGAGGATCATTTGTTTCATCTTTCAAATGAAGGAGTAGCCGGGGAAGGTTCCGGCGATTCTTTTTTTAATGCTCAGCAATTTCTACTCTTCCACTTAGAAGCAACTAAATTCACATCACATGACGCACCTTCCTGCCATCCATCTGGTGATCAATCTAAAAGCCCCCGTCTGCCAGCCATTTCCTAGGGAACCAACCCCCAGTGACGGTAATGGGCAGCCCATCACAGACAGGAACCAGCAAGGGAGAGGAAAAACCTGCCGTTTGGTACTTTTCTTCTCAACATGTTTAAATAATTAAAAACACCATCAAGACATTAATCCATAGATAAGAGGATATGCAGGCTTGCATAGTGCTTTCCCACCTGCATTGATTCACTCGGAGGAGGAAGGACTGTTTACTCACGGCTTCACTTGTCCTGAAAGACATTGCTTCCGACCTGTGAAATGAAGTCAAAGCTACCAGGCCATTCTTGTTGAGTGGATGAGCTACAAATGGGCATGAGCGAAATATTTGCAGCAGGAATGACCTTGAGTTTCCTTTTAACCTGGAAATATCATAAACTGACTTTTTTTGGAGAATGTGCACATTGGATTAAATTTAGTAATTCGAGGAAGCTTAAAGGTTAAAGTACCCATTTGGGAGTCGGTCCTCAGTGAAGCCTGGATCCCACGTCTAGCAGCGCATGACCTTCAATGCATGACCTTCAGTGCATGACCTTTGGAAAGGCTACATCATCTTCCTGAGCCCCTATTTATTCGTTTGTAAAATGAGGGTAATGGAAATAAATTGTATTTTATCACATTATTTGGATGCTTAAATCAGATAACACCTAGCGATTAATAAAGGTTAGAAATAAATGAATCATCTCTTATATGTAAAGGCTTTTTGAGTATCAGGCACCAGGTTAAGGTATTTAACACATGAAACAATGGAGCAATAAAGAATTAAATGGCTCTTGAGTTGACAGAAAAAACACACATTTACTGAGATATCATCAGCCGCATCACAGACAGCAAACATGTACTGAGCACCTTCTGTGTGCAAAACAGAGTAGTAGATGGAGAGAACGTGGGCTTTAAAAATCAAACAGAAGCACATGATTCAAATCCTGTTTCTCCCACATTAGCTGTGAGTCCACAGAACAACCTCCCATCTCGTGTCCACAATGGATAAGCCCATCAGAGCTCCTGGTTGTGATCAACACCAACGGGCCCAGCAATCCTACCCAAAAGAGAAATTCATTGAAGTACCTGGGATACAGAGTTAATGAGAGACTTGGAGACCCGTTTGGAAAATGGTAAACTGCTAGGCAGAGAGGACCACGGAGAGACCAATGGTCTGGCTAAAGATCATCCATGCTGCTGGCACGAATAGGACCTTCAATCAGCCCGTGCCATTGGGTCACCGGCTCTAGATTCAAAGTCCTTGGTTATGACTGCTGCATCACTCACATATGGCTGTGGCTCTGCCAGGATAAGAGAGGACTCTTTAGCCTTCATCACATGACCATACATATTGAACTATTGCAAGAAAGGGCAATTGGGCACCAAAACAATAAATGCCTTCCTCAGAATAAGAACACAAAATATTGCAAACTTGTTGTGAGGATGAAGGAACTAAAGTCTTTAAAATGCACGTCACACCAGGTCAGCGTGGCTCAAGGGGTTGAGCATCGACCTATGAACCAAGAGGTCACAGTTGGATTACCAGTCAGGGCACATGCCCAGGTTTCGGGCTCGATCCCCAGTAGGGGGCATGCAGGAGGCAGCCGATGGATGGTTCTCTCTAATCATTGATGTTTCTATCTCTTTTTCCCTCTTCCTTCCTCTCTGAAATCAATAAATATAATTAATAAAAAAATAAATAAATATAATGCACATCACAATGCCCAGCATGTAGCTGGCACTCAATAACTGGAAGCAAATACTATTAGACAGTCCCAGTACAGCCTATGGAACAAAACAAACTTAAATTGACCACCTATCCTGTGGCTGGCCCTGTGCTAGGCTGAGGAGAGACTAGTGATAACATAGGTTAATACAGTTTTGCCTCTGTTCATAATAAGATTACAGAGTAATGGGGAAGGCAGAGAAATCAAACATGACAACAGTGATCTGAGACAGCCATGACAAGGACCACCTGCTCTGGGTGAGAGTACAGTGTTCTGGATTCTCAAAGGAGGAACTAGCAACTCTGTCTTAGTTGGCAGGAAAAAATGGAAAGAAAAAGGAACTCCCCACTGAAATGGTGGCATCTGAGCCTCGAAGATATTCTCCTTCCATCTACCCTGATACTTCAAGATGCTGCTTCTAATGAAACAGCCTTGCTACTTCATCCAAAGTGCAGATTGCAAGGTGTGACTAAGAAAAAGTTCTAGAACGAAGCCTTCCAGGTGGGCAAAACATTGTCAGTCAAAGGTGTTCTCACCTTCTTTTTTTTTCTTTCTTTTCATTATTTGCCACTTGGCACCCTGCTATCTCACCCAGGAGGACACTTTTCCTCCTTAACTAATGGTCTGACTCAAATGAAAGTCTTTTCTCTCATTGACATTCTTGATTTCCATAGATGGCCAATGTTTACTGAGGAGGTGACATAGGTAGTACTTCTCAGTAATTAAGCACTGGAGTTATGAAATCAAGCAGATCTGGATAGAGATCATACCTCTTCCCTTACTCTCAAGTGACCTTGGACAATTCACTGTTTAACCCTGTGTAACCCAGGGGGAAGACAGTGAACTCGATTCTCAGAGCTGTGACATTATACATGAATACCTCTGCAGGAGGCTAGTTGTCCAGTAAATGCTGATTGTTACTACAAGTGAAATGTGTGAGAACCTGCTTTCCATTAACAAAGAGAAGACAGGCTGGAGTTTCCCTAGCCAACAGGAAGGAAATTTTTAAAAATTCTAGACTTATCGGGGTGATCACTTCACAAGTTATATAACTATCTAATCCAGCGGTTCTCAACCTGTGGGTCGCAACCCCTTTGGGGGTCGAATGACCCTTTCACAGGGGTCGCCTAAGACCATCAGAAAATGCATATATAATTACATATTGTTTTGTGATTAATCACTATGCTTTAATTATGTTCAATTTGTAACAATGAAATTGGGGATCACCACAACATGAGGAACTGTATTAAAGGGTCGAGGCATTAGGAAAGTTGAGAACCACTGAATTCTAATCACTATGTTATATACCTGAAACTAATATATTATGTTGCATGTCAACTACAATTTAAATTCTTTTTCATTTTAAGAGAATATTATAACATTATTATATTTAAAATCATTTTTCTTGAAATAAAAAAGTTCCCATTTGAAACAAATAAAATAAAAAATAGAATATTAA
The DNA here is from genome assembly GCF_000412655.1 of Myotis brandtii. NCBI lineage: Eukaryota > Metazoa > Chordata > Mammalia > Chiroptera > Vespertilionidae > Myotis > Myotis brandtii. The sequence continues at coordinate 1,055,670 of NW_005371579.1, forward strand.
TAAAGCACATGTAGCCATTTCTCTAAACACCTTTAAAAACAAAACAAAAAAAGAAATACAGTAGTTTGACATAATCAAGGACATGCTTGTGATTTTCCATTGCTAGCCTATTCCATTCCACGGCCTGTTCAGGACCTACCATAGTGGCTGGCACCAAGAGGATGCTCTGTGAACGGTGAGTGAATTATTCCATTCATGGTGTGTTTAATTCACAAGTGAGGCTGAGCGCAGGACCATCACCTTGCACAACTCCAGGAGATACCACTGACATGTGACAGACCCAGATGACAATATCCTGCTTCAGAGCAGAGGTTCTCAAATTTGGCTGGACTCTGGAATCAAGCGGGAACCCTTCAAAAAATACTAATGCCTGAGTCCTCCCGTAGAGAGCCTGATTTAAATCATAGGGGGTGTGATCTGAGCATCAGTATTTTCTAAAATTCCTGAGCATCACGTGTTACAAAATGTGAGACCCAGTTCTCCCAGGGGCCATTGTATTCTGTGTGGTTTTTTTTATCCCTGGATGGTGCAACAGGGTGGTCCTGTTATTAACAGCTCAAGGCCCATGTTCTCTAAGATGTAAAGTTCGTGGGGGGAAATGGGCAGGTCTGCCAACATGGGTAGTTTACTGCGGTGAGAGTAGAGAATGGAGGTCAGGTAGACCTGGGTTTAAGTCTAGGCCAGCCAATTACTGAACTGTGTAACCTTGGGCAACTTACATTGGGGGCCTCCAATTTCAATAGACAGAGTGTCTGGCAGAAGGGTATGCCCTCAATAGAAGGTTATAACAGAGGCTTCTCTGACTATTCAACAGTGATCACTTCTTCTGCAGCCTTCTCTCACATTCAACCTAAATGAGGGGTTAGCAGGCTACAACCAATGGATCAAAAACAGAGGGCCACCAGTGTTTGTAAATAAAGCTTTTTGTTTTTGTTTTAATATATTTTTATTGATTTCAGAGAGGAAAGGAGAGGGAGAGAGAGATAGAAACATCAATGATGAGAGAGGATCATTGATTGACTGCCTCCTGTGAGCCCCACACTGGGGATCAAGTCCGCAACCTAGGCATGTGCCCTGACCAGGAATTAAACCATGACCTCCTGGTTCATAGCTTGGCATTCAACCATTGAGCCATGCTGGCCAGACTGTAAATAAAGTTTTATTGGGACACAGCCATGCTCATTCCTTAACTTTATCCTCTAAGATTGCTTTCACGCTACAACAGCTGAGTTGAGTAGCTACAATACAAGAAAGCACTGCTCACAAAGCCCAAAATATTTACCATCTGGCCCTTTATAGAATAAGTTTGCCTGCCCCTCATAGAATCACCAATTAAATACATTTACATGCTGTTTGTGATAATGAGGATCTTTTGCTATTTGAAAACCCCCTCCATCACATTAAGATGTTCAGTTCTGTGAAGCTGGACCACCTCATGTAGTTTTTCCTCTAATAATAATACTATTCCACGTTCACTTCTTACTCGCCAAAGAACTTTGATGTGTGAGCTATCATTTCCCACAGAGTCTAGTATAGTGTTGAGCAAGCAGAAGACACTTGAAAACTATTTGACTGATCGATTGCCTTTCTCTGATTTATTTCAAGCTCTAAGCAATTGGGCCAAAGGCTATTTTTGTCACAGATGTGATAGGTCATGGAGACCATCACAAATCCCTCTCTCAAATGGGGACAGAACATTTCAAACCATTGTATGAAATGGCTTTTTTGTCACATTTCTGATTGTCACAAGTTTCTATCCAAATCCTTTCTAAGCATTATGTGGTTCTTCCCACAAGAGACAATGCCGTTTCTGCAGAGAACAATGTTTAGTCAGACTTGAGCTAAAACCCCAGTTTGGCCACTTCCTAGCTTTGAGGCCTCAGCCATATGGCCCAGCCTTCAGTATCATTTAGAATCTAGACAAGTCAGAATCATGTTCTTCCTTTTGCTCATACGTCTAAGTCTCCCTTTTCAGCTCCATGGAAACAATGGTTTAGATTTTACCAGTTACTGAAAAGTCATATTGGTGGCTTGTCTTTTATACTTGTAGACAGGGCACAGAGCAACCTACAGTCAGGTAAATTCACTAAGGAAAAAACAATGATGAGAAGCAAAAGTTCAAGGCAGAATATAAGAGACTTCGTGAAACACGCATGCCTATCTGTGAAGCTTTGGAGTGATGTCACATTTCTTGTCATTGACTTGACCTACTTACAGCTCTTCTATGTAGTAAATGGCAAAGCACTCAATATTATTAAATATTCTATTTCTATACAGTTAATTGTAATGATGCTTTCCAGTTATTTTATGTGTGTTATCATATAAACCAAGAGGACCCCCCCCCTCTCTCTTTTTAATAATTGAATTTACCAAGGAGATTTCACTACAATAACAAGCTGAACATGATCCAACTACTTAATATTGTGGCTACATGTAAACCTGATGTTGAAGTTTTTAAATGGGAGACTGTGGAATTATTTTTAGTTAATTCTCTCTTTACTCCAGGTTTTGGATGCTTCTTTGTTAGAATCTTATATTTATTTCTAAAAGAGCCTCTGAAAGGGATTATGTAGCTGGAAACAGGACCAAGTGTGGAAGGGATGTTTTTCAAGTATATGAGGAGATGGCATAGTCACTAGCAGTTTTGCACATTATTGCAGGTGACCAAAGGCATGAATTGTCTTCCTACGATCATACATGTAGCAGCAAATGGATTTTTATATTTACTAGTATATGTGAATATGGAAGGATACTATATTATGGGGATTCACTTCAAATTAAATAATGAACAATGAAGACGTAAACTGCAGCACTCTTCACAACTTTAATAATGACAAGTCTTAGCTGATAAATAACAATAGCCTCTCCATGGCACTTATCTCATTTGATCGTCACAATGATCCTACAAGGTAGGCATGACAGGTATTGAAATTCCTATTTTATAAAAAGAAAGAGAGTCTCGGGGAAAGCAAGAACTTTCCCCATGCATTCAACCGGGATTTAAACCCATATATGACTTCCAATCCTTTGGGTTATCAGTCCTTTATAGAGGAGCCATCCTCTGCTCCCCAGGAGAGGGACGAGCCAGGTCCTCACAACTGTCCTGTGTTTTTCCTCCTTACTCCATTCCAAAGTCTATCCAGCTTCTGATAATTTTCTCTGGTTTTCTCTCTCAGCTTTAGACAACACCCTGCCACTGGGAACCATTACAAATTTAACTTTCCTCTTGGTGGCCAGACTTCTGCCTCCTTGCCTTTTAGGGTGACTGTTCAGCCCTACCCAATCCTGCTGCTAGATCTGAATCTACTGTTCTCTACCCTTGACAGGTCGTGCCTGATCCAATAAGGACTTCAGGCTGGCAACAAGTCTCTGCACTCCATTTACTCTGGGAGTTTCTGGTCAGAGACTCGTGATGGAGACTAGAGTTCTGTCTGAGAGTCAGAGATAGAAAATTTGATGAGGACTATGAAAGGGATATTCTCCATCTGACTGGCCACTGGAGCCAGTTTTGGTCCCTCTGGCTGGAGGAATAGACAGATGGGATTGTTTTCATGAGAAACGGTGTGAGGCTCTGAGCAAAATCCAAACTTTTTTGGAGCCTAGCATCATCATGTAATAGCGAATGAATACGCTATACTTATATAAAGCTATCCATATTAATCTTAGCAAATGTTAAACTCAGCTTACAGGTTAGTTACGCTAACCTGATATTGTTCTCTAGAAACTAGAGTTTACATGTTAAACGTTTCTTTTCACCCTAGCTGGTTTGGGTCAATGGATAGAGTGTTGGCCTGTGGATTAAAGGGTCCAGGGTTCAATTCCAGTCAAGGGCACATGCCTGGGTTGTGGGCTCAATCCCCAGTAGGTGGCATGCAGGAGGCAGCCAATCAATGATTCATTCTCATCATTAATATCTCTCTCTCTCCCTTCCTTTCTGAAATCAATAAAAATATATATACATTTTTAAAAAGTTTTCTTTTCTAAGTATACTTCACTAGAATCAGCAGTTTCAGTTCCTGGGTGAACCTAAGGAACAGCGTGACCTTAAGGGCTCTGGCTAATGCTAACTGCCCAGACACAGGAATTCATTGACAAAAAAACAAGATGGACAACTCAAGGATGCTGACCATAAAAATCAATATTGGGACCAGCCTGCATGTCTACAGCCCCTCCCCTGATTTTTTAAAATATATATTTATTGATTTCAGAGAGAAAGGGAGAGGGAGAGAGAGATAGAAATATCAATGATGAGAGAGAATCATTGATCGGCTGCCTCCTGCACGCCCCCTACTGGGGATCGAGCCTGCAACCCAAGCATGTGCCCTGACTGGGACCCTTTAGTCTGCAGGCAGATGCTCTATCCACTGAGCCAAACTGGCCAGGGCCCCTTCCCTAATTTATTTGTTCTGCTTTCCCTCTCCCTCCTGCACTGAGATGTTGAGATGGGCTTTAGTATGAGAGTCCCCATCTTCTCAGGTTGCTGGCAGTTGAATAAACCCTTGTCCTTCTCATCAGCACCTGTCCCATGAGTTTGGCTTTTGTTGCACCAGGCAGCTGAACATGGGTTTGGTTACAGTCATTCATTCAACAAATATTTAATGAGCAACTACTGTGTATCAGACACTGTTAATAGACACTGAAAATACATCAGAGACTGAAACAGGAAAAAATTCCTATTCTCAAAGAGCTTACATTCTAGAGGGAGACTCAGACAATAAACATATAAACAAAAATACAACAGTCCTTCCTTATTCATAGTTTCACTTTCTGCAGTTTCAGTTACCCACAGTCAACCATGGTCTGGAAATATTAAATGGGAAATTCCAGAAATAAACAATTTATGAGTTTTAAATTGCATGCCTTTCTGAGTAGTATGATGAAATCTTACACCATCCAGCTCTGTTCTGCCCATGATGTGAATCTCCCCTTTGTACACAGTCTCCACACTGTGTTCCCTCCCCACCCATTAGTCACTTAGTGTTGCCTAGGTTAGCAGATCAAGTGTCAGGATATTGCAGGGCTTCTATATAAATAACACTTATTTTACTTAATAACTAGAGGCCCAGTGCATGAAAATTCGTGCACTGGAGGAGGTCCCTCAGCCCAGCTTGCCCCCTCTCACAGTCTGGGAGCCCTCAGGGGATGTCCTACTGATGGCTTAGTAGGACATCGGGGAGCTGGCCTAAGCTGCAGTCTGGCCTCCCTCTGTGGGAGGCGACTGGGCTGATCAGGAGAAGGTGCCACTCCCATCACCCTGCTGCTGCTGCCACTGCCAGTCGCAGTGGCTGTGAGGCCTGAGCCCCAGGCCTCGCAGCCGCCGGAGATCATGGCTGCCTGAGCCCCGGGCCTCACATCCGCTGGCTCTCACAGCTGCCTGAGTCCACAGCTGCCATGAGCCCCAGGCCTCACAGCCACTGTGGCTTTGTCTGGATGGACATCCAGATGGACATCCGGAAGACATATGCCCTAATTAGCATATTACCCTTTTATTAGTATAGATGGCCTCAATGCATGGAGCAGTGATGCTGGCAATTTGGATATACCAAAGAGAAGCAATAAAGTGTATGTATTTCTATTTATTTATTTCTATCAGCAATATTTTATAATTTTTAGTGTTCAGATCTTGACTTTTGTTATATTAAATTCTATGTATTTTATGTTTTTTAAAGCCATTATATATAAAATTATTAAATTTCATTTTCCAATTGATTCCCATTAATATATACAACTCAGCTGATTTTTTATATTAACCTTACACCATGCAATCTTATTAAATTCACTTACTATTCCTAGTAGTGGTTTTGTAGATTTCTTAGACTTTTCTATGTAAATAATCAAGACATCTGCAAGTGGAGACAATTTTATTTATTCCTTTCCAATCCTTATGCCATTTATTTCTTTATCTTGCCTTATTGCAAAAGTTAAAATGTCCAATACAACATTAAAAACAGAGTGGTAACAGTGGACATTCTTGCCTTATACTTGATCATATAGGAAAAATTTTCTGTATTTCACTATTAATTTTGATGTTATTTTAAATTCTTTATACATGTCCTTTAACCAATTGAAGAAGTTTCCTTCTATTCCTAGTTTGCAGAGAGATTTTATCATGACTGTGTTCACTTTTGTCAAATGTTTTTGCATCTATTGAAATGTTCATAGGGCTTTTGTTTATTCTGTTACTATTATGAATTATACTAAATTTTTAAACGCAGATATATTAAAAAGTTGTGGAATAGCCCTAGTTTGTTTGGCTCAGTGGATGGAGCATCGACCTGTGGACTGAAGGGTTCCAGGTTCAATTTCAGTCAAGGGCACATGCCCAGGTTGTGGGCATGCAGGAGGCAGCCTATCAATGATTCTCTCTCATCATTGATGTTTCTAGCTATCACTCCCTCTCCCTTCCTCTCTGAAATCAATAAAAGTATATTTTTTTTAAAGTTGCAGAAGAAATACTATAGAGAACAATAAACACATTAAAGAGGATAAGAATGATGGGAACTGCTGTTTTAAACAGAGGAGGCAAGGCTGGCCTCTCTGGGGAGCCCACATGTGAATAAAGCCCTAAATAAAGTAAGGCAGCAAGCTGTGCAGAAGTATGAGGAAATATCTTTCCAGGTACCAAGTGGTCAAAGATGGGTTTGACAAGATAACCAGGATCTGATCATATAAACCCTTGGAGACCACTGTAAGGAGTTTGGGATTTTGTTCTGAGTTCCCTGGGGAATCATTGTGCTTAACAAAAAGGCACCATGAACTGATCTGTGGTTTTTAAAGATCCTTCCAGCTGCTGTGCGAAGGGCTGAATGTAGGTGGCAAGAGTGGGATGGGGAAATCAATCCGGAGGCTGTCCTAATACCTACGAGGGCTTATCACATCCTGGTTAGAATGGGACCAGGTGAGGTCATGAAAAGTGAGCAGTTTTACAGTTGCTGTTGGATTGGGTCTGGGGTTAAGGGAAAGTAAGGATTTAAGGAGAGCTCTGAGGGTTTGGGGCCTGAGAAACTGGGCAAATGATGGTGACACTTACTGATGGGAGCAAAGAGGACTGGGAGAAAGAATTAAGAGATGTGTTTTTGCCAGTTAGACATTCACCTCTTTAGGTGAACACACACAAAAAAGGTAGCTGGCTGGATATTCAATTCTGGAGCTCAGAGAAGAGATGAGAGTAGAGGGAAAAGACTGGAAGTTTAAAGAATGTAGATGATATTTAATCCCATGAGCTAGGTGAGTTCAGAGAGGAAGTGAGAATAAAGAGAATTGAGAATTGAGTATATGAGAGTCAGGAAGAGGAGGAAAGGCTGTTGAGAAGGAGCAGCCAATGGGATGAGAGGAAGATGGGAGGAGTGGAATGACTCAGGAGCCAAGTGAAGGAGGGGTTTGGGGAAAGAGCACTGTGTCCAATGCTCTTCTACCCTGGTGACCCTTGAAAAGGGAGAATAACAACCCGCTCTTGATAAGGTTACAGGGAGTTGGTGCTCTCAGTGGTGTCACAGCGATGAGAGGAGGGGACACACAGAGAAGTGGTGACAAATGTAGATTTTTTTTTTAACACAGAGGATAGAGTCAAAGGGACCAGAGAAGGGTGTGAAGTGAGGTCAAGTTGGAAGATGTGCAGGACAATGTGTGGATGCATCCCAGGGGTTCAGGGATGGCCAGAGAGGTCTGGCAGTGTGGTGGTGACTGAGTGACAAGGGATGGAAGACATAGTGGCATCAGTGCTGCGGGGTTGTAGGGGAAGGTGAGTTATCAATTTTCATTATGGACACCCTTTAGGAATTAGCCTAGTGCAATGGTCGGCAAACTCATTACTCAACAGAGCCAAATATCAACAGTACAACGATTGAAATTTCTTTTGAGAGCCAAATTTTTTAAACTTAAACTATGTAGGTAGGTACATTATTACTAACTTAATTAGGGTACTCCTAAGGCTTAGGAAGAGCCACACTCAAGGGGCCAAAGAGCCGCATGTGGCTCGAGAGCTGCAGTTTGCTGACCACGGGCCTAGTGGATAGTTATTGTAGGGAGACAAGATCATGATGGTCTTACCAAGAACACACAGTTTTCTGGGGCTCTCCTTAAATCCTGTGGTGAGTTCCATCGTGATATGTCTTTCCCCACACCCCAGAAGCCCCACCCCAAGTCCTGGCAGCTGGGAGAGGATTGGGTCACTCCCCCCTTGTGTAGACCTCATGATGGGCATGTGGATCAGTGACAGCTGCAAGGATCCTTAAAGCAGACCTTGGAGTGGCAGAGTGGCAGAGCTGAATTATGGGAGGTGGAGAAGAGGAGGAAGTGACCCTC